>NC_135085.1:26762500-26945000 GCF_051107435.1 Chaetodon auriga
TGCAGGAAGCTAACCCGCTACAACATACTTCCGATGAAGGAGGTTCTCAAAATAAAAGCATACAACTTCTGCAGCTTTTTGAAGACTGATCTTAACAACAAAAACACTTTTACACACAAGATTTATAATACAGAAAAAACATAGAACTCATAAATACTTCTTAACGAGTGAAGTTCCGTTTCAAAATGTTGCTTTATTCAGTCGAAACTCAAGTTTCTGTCTTTTTTTAGTCAAATTCAAAGAAATTGTTAAACTGTAAAATAATTATTTAAGAAAAATGGTTACTTTTGTTCATAAGACATTAGTTTAATCAGTGAAGTAAATCACATACAAGGAGGTTTATTTTCATCATAATACATCGTTAGTGGATTAAATCCAGTGATTTCCTGTTTTCTTTCTCAGACTGTTCACTTTTTTTTGTCCTTCCTGCAGTCAGACGCTCCATCTTCGTAACCATTTTACTACTGAAGTATGTCTAATTCTCTAATTGTTGTTCATTCATTTAACCTCGAACAACAACAACAACAACAACAACATAATAATAATAATAATAATAATAATAATAATAATAATAATAATAATAATAATAATAATAATAATGATGATGATGATGATAATCATCATCATCATCACCTATGGTAACTCGCTGACTCTCTGGTTGCGCTGATCTTCAGTTCGCAAAAGGTCTCTCGTCCCTCGCCGTAGTCACGTGTTCCGATCCGGAAGTGAAGCGAACACGCTGCTCTTTGCGCTTCACAGTGAGCTGCTCTAGCACGGTCTGGATCAGTCTGGGTTCAGGTCTGGTCGTAGTTCTGGGTCCACTGTAGGTCTGTGTTGCTGTGTGACGTCATGTCGGCGGTCGGTTGTGTACCTGGACAGTTTGATGACGCAGAGGAGGACAGGTGAGACTCACTGGTGTTTCTTAGATGACCGCGAGCTGATAGTGAATCGATTATTGATGTTGGACATTTCTGACTATTTTTCCCCTCTGGTCTGCAGCAACCAATCAGAACTGTCGGCTATGCAGCGTCAGATGAGTGATGTCACTGTGCAGCCTTCATCCGAGCCACAGGAGGGGGATGAAGCAGAGGAGGAGGAGGATGAAGATGAGGAGTATGAAGTGTGGGCGTGGTGTTCACCAGGAGGAGATCTGACCAAAAGATACAACAGGACGAGTCTGACCTGTCAGGTGAGACACAGTCTGAGGATCATTATTGATCATTACTGATTATTAATAACTGTGTTTGCTCGGTCAGCTGACTGTTGATCTGTTTGTTTTTATTGATCAGTCCAACAGACAGAATCCGTCCAGTAAGACTCTGCCGTCAACTCCATCTGATAAAGCTCTGAGGAAATATGAACACAAGATCAACCTGGGTAACGCACACACACACACACACACACACACACACACACAGAGTACACTCGGGTACACTCAGAGTACAGTCAGAGTACACTCAGAGTACAGTCAGAGTACACTCAGAGTACACTCGGGTACACACAGAGTACACTCAGAGTACACTCAGAGTACACTCAGGTACACACAGAGTACACTCAGAGTACACTCAGGTACACTCAGAGTACAGTCAGAGTACACTCAGAGTACACTCGGGTACACACAGAGTACACTCAGAGTACACTCAGGTACACTCAGAGTACACAGACGGTTGTCAGATGGCGACTGACTCTTTGACTCTTTTTTTTCTCTCTGTGAACCTTTGAGGGCTGATCGATCACTGGACCTGATTGATCGCATGGATCAGTCGCACAGTGTGAGAACAGCTGATCGCAGTCACTCTGATCAACACTCGTCTCATTGGTCTGTCCTTCGATTTCAGAAAAACTGAACTACGACGACTCGGTGATCAACAAAGTGACGACGATGCAGAAACAGAAAGAAGCCGACACGTACGTCTGAACTCGCCTCAGTGCTGCTGACATCACAGCTCGTGTGTCTGATGTCACTAACGTTGTGATTGGCTGCTCTCTGCAGGTACAGAGTGAAGGACAAATCGGATCGAGCCACAGTGGAGCAGGTGAGCAGATCAGTGATCAGTAATCACCAGGATATAACTTTGAGAGACAGAAATGGTGCTGTGAGACGTGACGAGGCGTTCAGGAACAGATCAAATAATCAGAAAAACAGATACAGTAAAAAATCAAACCATGAAACAATAATCGTTTATGTCACATGAGTGGCGGTGATGATGTCAGTGTGACGGGTGGATCAATTCTAAGGCAACAGTTAGAAATGATGTGAGAAGTCGTCTGGACCCGGACGAAGAAGCTCCTCCTCATCCTCCCCGCTGACGCCTGCTGACTGCAGCGCGGGGTCTGCTGTGGGCCGATCCAGGTCTTTGATGATCCTCGCGCTCCTCATCCTTCGTTTGTGGGCTAATCCAGAGACCCACGAGGAGGCGGAGCACGGGTGGAGCTGAGGCGGCTGCTGACACCCAGCTGTCACTCATCATGCCCGTAATTAAGTGTGTTTCAAGCCAGACTGTAGTTTAATTCAGTGAGTTCATGAAAATTCTTCCCGGACACGACGAAGAAATGAACTCCAGAGACCAAAAGTCTTTTCTGTCCAATGCTGCTCTGAGGTGTGAGAGGACAGACCTGAGGTCAGAGTTTAGTCTGACGTCACTGATGGTTTCAGATCAGTTTCAGAGCTGTGTTTGTTCTCCAGTCGGACTGAAATTCCTCCTGATGTTATTTTCTTAAAGAAAACAGTTCGTTTGCTGTGAAAGCGTCTTTTCCGGTGTCCCTCTCATGAATGGACGTTGGCTCTTGGCCTGTAGTTTGTGGCTGTGTTCCTGTCTTGGTTCGCTTTCTTTGCTTCAGGTTTTACTGAAGCTCTTTAAAGCCGTCTGTGAAGATGTGTGTTTGGACAGATGGATTTCTGACCTTCAGGACATGAATCTGTCAAACGCCTGCTTTAAAAATGCTGCAGGTTCAGGGTGGACACATGAGGTGGACGAGTTGGACTCTGGGACAGTCTCACAGAGGTCCGTTAATGGAGTACAGGTTAATTTTCAGAATCAGAATCAGAAACAGAAACAGCTTTATTGCCAAGTACGGTTTTACACATACGAGGAATTTGTTGTGGTGCAGTTGGTGTATGACACATCTACTAAAAAAAGAGCACAAAATATAACAATTTAAATATATATACACAAGTCTGTTTTTTGTTTGTTTGTTTTTTCCGGAAACAGTCTGTTTTTTAAGAAGGAAGTCCAAGTTGAGCGTTAATGTAACGCATAGAGTTGTATTTATGTCAGTGTGACAGAATGAGGCAGAGGTGGAGTGTGAAGAGTGTCGGGGGGGTTCCGGGCCTTGTTGGTCAGGCTGACAGCAGACGGGAAAAAACTGTTCTTGTGGCGTGAGGTTTTGGTCCTGATGGACCGCAGCCTCCTGCCAGAGGGGAGTGACTCAAAGAGTTTGTGTCCGGGGTGAGAGGGATCAGCCTGCACGCCTCAGGGTCCTGGAGGCGTGCAGGTCCCGTGGTTTCCCACGGTTCCATCTGTTTGACTGGGTTTGCTGAGCTCATGCTGCCTCTGATTGACCTCATGTTGTTGTTGGAGGACGATGCAGGTTGTTCAGCTGGTGCAGAGACCTGTGGACGGTGGGTGGGGCTAATGCTGGAGAATAATGTTCTGGAGTTCCCAGCATTCTCTGCCATGATCTTGGGGAAGTAGTCCTTTCTTCCAGATGTGTTGCTTTGTCACAGACAGCGGTGGCCTCTCTGTATGTCTTAAACGTTTCTTCCTGCTGTTGCAGTTTGGTTGTCTCGTGGATTCAGCTGCTCTCAGTCACCCTCAGCTGGTTGTTGGAGGAACTGCAGACTTTTTTTTACTTTTTTTATTCCACCTCTGAATGTGTGGATTGATTGGAAAGGTCTGTTTTCTGTTTCTTCATGATGTGATGATGTCATAGACGTCATAGAGACACACCTCATCAATCTGTTCAAAGATGTCTATATTGAATATCAATTGAAGATCAATAACCAGCAAATCCAAACATTTGTTGTTGAAGTCAGTGAATTGTTCTTCTTCTTCTGCAGGTTTTAGATCCTCGAACTCGAATGATTCTCTTTAAGATGCTGAGCAGAGGAGTCATCAGTGAGATCAACGGCTGCATCAGCACAGGGAAGGAGGTCAGCCGTCGCTCATCAATGCATCATCAATACAGTCATCGGTACTTATCGGTGCACTCAGACAGGTTGAGATGATAGTCACAGAACAGTCAGGTACAGGTGTGTCTCAGGTACAAACTGGCTGTCGAGTTCTGAGTGAAACAAAGTGAACAGCTGGATTCTCCAAACAGATGTTGAACGTTGTAATTCTGACACCTAATAACCAGCTGTCTGCCTCTTTGTCTGTCTGTCTGCCTGTCTGTCTGTCTGTCTGTCTGTCTGTCTGCCTGTCTGTCTGTCTGCCTGTCTGCCTGTCTGTCTGCCTGCCTGCCTGTCTGTCTGTCTGCCTGCCTGCCTGTCTGCCTGCCTGCCTGCCTGCCTGCCTGTCTGCCTGCCTGCCTGCCTGTCTGTCTGCCTGCCTGCCTGTCTGTCTGTCTGCCTGCCTGCCTGCCTGCCTGCCTGTCTGTCTGTCTGTCTGCCTGCCTGCCTGCCTGCCTGTCTGTCTGTCTGTCTGTCTGTCTGTCTGTCTGTCTGTCTTCTTCAGGCCAATGTTTATCATGCCAGCACCTCCACAGCAGAGAGTAGAGCCATCAAGATCTACAAGACCTCCATCCTGCTGTTCAAAGACAGAGACAAATATGTGAGCGGAGAGTTCAGGTCAGTCACACACCACAGAAGAAGAGTTCAGGTCAGTCACACGCAGCACCAGGCTTAAGCCTGGTTTATGCTTCTGCGTCGCGGCGACGCCGTACCTACGGCGTACACCCGACGCTGCCACTGAGCATTCATAGTTCTGCGTCGAGGGAACGCGTTGCTTCGCAATTCACCGCCAAGCCGCTAGGGGGGTGTGGCTGTGTCTTTGAAGAAGAAGAAGAAGAATCAGGGGGAGACATTCCCCTTTATTATCACACAACATGCACATGCTGGACACTGCGCACGAAGGTGAAATTTGTCTTCCGCATTTCTCCCATCCTGGTCGTCCTTCCTCCACGGCAGACCAGGAGCGGTGGGCTGCCATCCAAGCGGCGCCCGGGAACCCAATTCCAGTTTTGTCACCATTGGTCAGGTGGTGATCTTCTGCATGTTTTTAGTGGGGGTATGTTTTACGGAGGATACCCCAGGTGAACACGGGGAGAACATGCAAACTCCACACAGAAAGGCCCTTTTTTTTTCCTCGAGCAGCAGGCACCGAAGGCATGGTGGAGGACACATCCCGGTGCCCGCAGCGAGAATCGAACCCGGGACCTTCTTGCTGTGAGGCGACAGTGTTGCCACCGTGCCACCGTGCCACCACGGTTTGTATGGTTTCGGGGGGGCTCTTGTCGGATTCCTTGGTTTTTACCTCTTCGATAATTCTTTCTTCGGCTTGGTCCAGTTTTTCTTGTAGCTCTCACCACAGAAACTTTGAAAATGGCGGTGTTGTTGTGCTGCGACCATAGGGCTGCGACTGAACCGGAAATTACGTTCTGAGTGGACCAATCACAGTCCTCGACGTTCACGTCGCATCATTGGTCGATGCGACGCGTAGTCAGGATTTTTTGGAGGTGCGCGTCAGGCTACGGCGTAGGGTCCGCGTAGGGGTCTGCGTCGACGCGATGCAGAAGCATAAACCAGGCTTAACACACAGGCTGCCCCCCCTCAGTGCAGGTAGATGTCTAAACTTCCTGTTGCTTCCAAAATAAAAGCTCAGGCATCATACGTTGTCTGCTGTGTGAAAAGTTAGTTCCTGTCACCTCAATAATCAGTAATCAATAATCAGCAGTTGTCCCTTTTCATTTGTTCTCAGCTGTTATCAGTAAGTGTTCCAGAGATCTTCTGTTGTTCTGCAGGTTCCGTCACGGTTACTGTAAAGGAAACCCCAGGAAGATGGTGAGAACCTGGGCAGAGAAGGAGATGAGGAACCTCATCAGGTCAGAACCGTTCTCCTGTGTCAGTCTGTCAGTGACAGACTGTCCATGTCTCAGCTGACAGTCGTCCCTCTGTTACCCTGGTCTCACTGAGTCCTTTCACCTCCAGGTTCAGGCCTGAGAGACGCCCCCCTTTCACAGCCGATGGTAGTAACTCGATCCATGTGTGTGTCTCTCTGTCTCTCTGCCTGTGTCTCTGTCTCTCTCTGTGTCTCTTTGTCTCTCCCTGTTTCTCTCTGTGTCTCTCTCTCTGTCTGTGTGTGTGTGTCTCTCTTTGTCTCTCTGTGTGTCTCTGTCTCTCTGTCTCTCTCCATTTCTCTCTGTGTCTCTCTCTGCGTGTGTCTCTGTGTGTCTCAGGCTGCAGACAGCAGGAATCCCATGTCCACAGCCTGTCCTGCTCAGAAGTCACGTTCTGTTGATGAGCTTCATTGGAAAAGATAATATGTAAGAGCCATTTGGGGTGATTGATCGGAGTGTGCCGATCGATTCTGATTGTCCTCTTGTTTATTGATCGCTCTGTCCTGTATCGATCGGTCAGGCCGGCTCCTCTGCTGAAGAACGCGTTGTTGTCAGAGCTGAAGGCTCGAGAGCTTTACCTGCAGGTGGTGCAGAACATGAGAAAGATGTTCCAGGAGGCTCGACTCGTCCACGCCGACCTGAGCGAGTTCAACATGCTGTGAGAGGCCCCGCCCACCACACACACACACACACACACACACACACACACACAGATCTCTGAAGGCCTCTGTGAGGAACTCTGATCTTCACCAGGATCTAGTCTGAAGAAGAAGAAGAATCGGGGGGAGACATTCCCCTTTATTTGTCACACACACATGCGAGCACGACGGCACACGGAGGTGAAATTTACCTTCCGCTTTTAACCCATCCTGGTCGTCCTTCCTCCGCGGCAGACCAGGAGCGGTGGGCAGCCAGACCGGCGCCCGGGGACCCATTCTTCTGCGTCACCATTGGTCAGGTGGTGATCTTCTTGCATGTTTTTAGTGGGGGTATATTTTTACGGAGGATACCCCAGGTGAACACGGGGAGAACATGCAAACTCCACACAGAAAGGCCCTCCTCGAGCAGCAGGCACCGAAGGCATGGTGGAGGACACACCCCGGTGCCCGCAGCGAGATTCGAACCCAGGACCTTCTTGCTGTGAGGCGACAGTGTTGCCACCGTAGTCTGAACTGTGAGGAGAAATTCTTAGAAAACTTCGTCATTCTAAGAATTTTCTGAATGAGACGCCTGAAGTTCACAGAAGAGACGACGTCATCGGCCTCAGTCGGCAGACAGACGGGAGGACAATCAGCTGGTCCTCTGGTGCATCAGAACAACCTGCAGCTGAACACGCTCAAAACTGTGGCGGTGATGGTGGACTTCAGGAGGAGCCCCTCAACACTGTTTCACTGTGAGAACCTTCAGGTTTCTGAGATCCACTATTTCCCAGGACCCAAGGTGGACTTCAAACATGGCCTCCATCATCAAGAAGGTGCAACAGAGGACGTTCCAGCTCATCCAGTCTGACTGGACTGGACACCAAACAGGACAGAACAGACTCCAGCAGTCAGGATCGCAGAGACCTGGTCTGCCTTCCATTCAGGACTGATCCAGCTCCACATTCAGGAGACATCACTGCAGACCTGTTCCATCGTCTGTCCCCAGGGAGGCGCTACAGAGCTCTGTGCACCAGATCAGTCAGCATCCACAGATCTGATGTGTCAAACCTTCCACCAAACATTCACTGACTCAAATACAGACCGAGAGTGTGACAGCGTTTTTAACACGGAGACTCTGACCCAGTGACTGAGTCTAATACTGTGAACACATACACATACTGTAAATACATGTACACATACTGTAAATACATGTACACATACTGTAAATACATACACATACTGTAAATACATGTACACATACTGTAAATACATACACATACTGTAAATACATGTACACATACTGTAAATGCATGTACACATACTGTAAATACATGTACACATACTGTAAATGCATGTACACATACTGTAAATACATACACATACTGTAAATACATGTACACATACTGTAAATATAAAAAAGTTCTGGTCAAATAGCCTGATTGTTCTAAATTTTTGCGCTGGCTCAAATGCTAGTTGGTAACCGTGGCAACAGAAACTCAGAACATACATTATTTCACAGTTTATTTAACACAACGGCAAGACAGTAGACAACATGAGTGATTTTATAGTTTCCTTTAACCACATTTAATGATCAGAGTGAATGGTGGATAATATTTCTTATAAAAAATGATAAAAAAAAAAAAAATGAATCAATAAAAATGATTTAGGAAACTATCTGTGGACCTTGAGTCTTTGAAACAAAATTTGGCATCATCCTCTGGACACACACGAGCGGTAAGAGGTGCACTTGCCCTCTAAATGATACTTTGTATCACGTAACATAACGTTAAGCAATCATGTCACTTCCCTCCTCTGATTAGGTCTAATATAACAGTTGCGCCGACCGAGCTGCAGGTTCTGTGGCCAGAGCCGGTTACCTTGGCAACGCGTCACAATGAGCGATATGAAATAGTCCACTCAGCTGCCTCTTGTGGAAAACTTACGATTTTAACGGTAAAAAAACAACAACATTAACGTATTAGTAATTGATTTAATATTTATTTCTTTCGTAAGTGACCATGGTATAAGCAGGATAACGCCCTTCGAGGTGTCCATTATCAGAAATGAATGGACGACGCGGAGGCGTGAACCGTCCGACGGGAAGCTGTGAAGATATTCACATCAGGTGAATTTGTAAGTTGTATAATAGGCTACATTTCGCGCCTCTTACAAGCGGTAGGAGCTGTACGGGCGCATCTCTGCACCCCGAACGTGTTTTTTTCCCGGGTTAGGAGGGAAGAAGTTATGACGTCGTGACGCAATCGGGAAATACTCCGAAGGCTAGACCGTCCCATTTAGCGATAGTTGATGCGGCCGACGGAGGATCCTCTGAAGGACCCAGCCTCCGGAGACCGCGTAGGCTGGGTCCTCCGAAGGATGCAGCCGCTGAATTGAGACACAGCTAGAGTCACAGTCCGTCCTTGTCCACATACTTGGCCAATAAAGCTGATTCTTCTTCTTCTTCTGATTAACTTCCTTAACCTGTCTGCAGGTATCATGATGGAGACGCTTACATCATCGACGTGTCTCAGTCGGTGGAGCATGATCATCCTCGTTCTCTGGAGTTCCTCAGGAAGGACTGCAGCAACGTCAACGGTGGGACTGCAGCTCAGCTATGTCCATGTTTGACCTCTGACCTCTGAAAAGATGAATTGTTTGTCTCAGTTGTGATTGAATTTTTGTTCTGATTGCTTTGATCTGTCTGAACTAAGTGTTTTCTTCTTTTTTACCCAGAGTTCTTTGTGAGACGCGGTGTGGCCGTGATGACGGTCAGAGAGTTGTTTGACTTCATCACCGACCCGTCCATCACCTGCCACAACATCGACCAATACCTGGACAAGGTGTGAATCCTTCAGAAAAATGAGGCGTAAAACCTGATAACTGTCTGTTGGTTCACTGGATCGTGTGTCTGTGATTGGTCGAGCAGGCGATGGCGATTGCAGCAGAGAGGACGCTGGAGCAGCGATCGGATCAGGACCGAGTGGACGAGGAGGTGACAGACGGTCAAAGTAACGCTGTCCTCTCTGTGGAAGCTCTGTTTGACCTCCCCATAACAGTCCGTGTCCTCCGTCATCCCCCAGGTGTTTAAGAAGGCCTACATCCCTCGCACTCTGACAGAGGTGAGTCACTACGAGCGGGACGTGGACCTGATGAGGGCGAAGGAGGAAGAGGCCGCCATCAGTGGACACGAAGACAACGTAAGAGACAACAACAACAGAGAGATATGAGAGACACTCCAGGCATGGTGATGATGTTGATGATGGTGATGATGATGGAGGTGATGATGTTGGAGGTGGTGGTGATGATGATGATGATGATGATGGTGATGGTGGTGATGTTGATGATGGTGATGGTGGTGGTGATGATGATGATGATGTTGGAGGTGGTGATGATGATGATGGTGGTGATGGTGATGGTGGTGATGATGATGGTGGTGATGGTGGTGATGATGATGATGATGTTGGAGGTGGTGGTGGTGATGGTGATGATGATGATGAGGATGGTGATGGTGGTGATGTTGTTGATGATGATGGTGGTGATGATGATGATGGTGGTGGTGGTGATGATGTTGGAGGTGATGGTGGTGATGGTGATGATGATGATGATGATGGTGATGGTGGTAATGTTGATGATGTTGATGATGGTGATGGTGATGATGATGATGGTGATGATGATGATGATGGTGATGATGGTGATGATGATGGAGGTGGTGATGGTGATGATGATGATGATGATGATGGAGGTGGTGATGGTGATGATGATGGTGATGATGATGGAGGTGGTGATGGTGATGATGGTGATGATGATGGAGGTGGTGATGGTGATGATGATGGTGATGATGATGGTGATGATGATGGAGGTGGTGATGATGATGATGGTGATGGTGATGGTGATGATGATGATGATGGTGATGATGATGATGATGGTGATGATGGTGATGATGATGGAGGTGGTGATGGTGATGATGATGATGATGATGGAGGTGGTGATGGTGATGATGATGGTGATGATGATGGAGGTGGTGATGGTGATGATGGTGATGATGATGGAGGTGGTGATGGTGATGATGATGGTGATGATGATGATGATGGTGATGATGATGGAGGTGGTGATGATGATGATGGTGATGATGATGATGATGATGGTGATGATGGTGATGATGATGGAGGTAGTGATGGTGATGATGATGATGGTGGTGATGATGGTGATGATGATGGTGATGTTGATGATGATGATGTTGATGATGATGATGATGATGATGATGGTGATGATGATGGAGGTGGTGATGATGATGGAGGTGGTGATGGTGATGATGGTGATGATGATGGTGATGTTGATGATAATGATGATGGTGATGATGATGGTGATGATGATGATGGTGGTGATGATGATGGTGGTGATGGTGATGATGGTGGTGATGTTGATGATGGTGGTGATGTTGATGATGATGAAGGTGTCGTTGCGGTTCAGGTTCTGTACCAGACGCTGACGGGGCTGAAGAAGGATCTGTCTGGAGTTCAAACGGTACAGTCACAGTCCATCTGATTGTAATGTTGTAGTATAGCTTATTTTATCTTAGCTTTAGTTTAGCCTAGCTTAGCTTAGCTTAGCCTAGTGACATACTGTGAATTCTGAATTGTCAAATATGAGCTTCGTCCCTGCAGCGAGGGTCAGGCCTTTTCTAACAGTGTTCCCTGTTTTTTTTTTTCATTCACTTTTAAACTTCTGTCAGTGGAATCCACCACTTCCTGCACAAATGTTTCACATTAAAAGTCTCAGCATGCCACAGACTCAGGACAAAAGAGAAAAAAGAGACAACAGATAATAGGCAAAAAGTTTTAACCTGTCTATTAGTGATGTCATATTCTGCCTATTTCTTTCCTTTATTGCCATTTTTTTTATTGTTGTTGCCGTCATATTAATTCCTGAGTCTGTTGTTTCCATCTTACTTCCTGTGTGAACCTGTGCAGTCACTTCATCTGTGGAGAGCATCGCTTCTGATGTCCAAACACACCTGTTTGCATTCTGTGGTCAGAAGTGTTTCACATGTAAGCACACCTGATCGGTGATGTCATACTGTTCTGGAGTACACTGTGACATCACTGGCACTCAGTTCACAACTGGAAGGAAGACAGTGTGATCTGATGAGAAGCTGCAGAAGACAAAAAGAAGTTGAGATTAATTCTTAAGGTTTTATTATTATTTAAGACTTCAGGTGAGACTCAGCAGGAGTCACGTGATCACAGGAGGAGTCATGTGATCACAGCACTCGTTCCAAGCTAAGACAGATGAAAAGTTTTATCGAGACCTTCTTCTCAGATTCCTGCTCTGCTGGAGGATGACCAGTCTTCATCCTCAGAGGAGGAAGGGGAGGAGGAGGATGATGATGATGATGGGGAAGACGAGCAGAAGGAGAGCAAAGAAGCCTCCGTCGACAAAAAGGTGTCAAATCCTCTGTGACGTCCAGCGTCACTGTTCATTGTTATTGTTCTTCTTCTTATTAGTTTTTGTGAAACTGAAGATAAAGTTTGTTTTGTTCTGTCAGGAAAAGAAGAAGATGGTGAAAGAAGCTCAGAGAGAAAAAAGAAAAACCAAAGTACCGAAACATGTGAAGAAGAGGAAAGAGAAGGTGTCCAAGATGAAGAAAGGAAGATGACGACGTCCTGTTGGTCTCTGTCGACAGGGGCATCATCTCTCATGATGTTACCTGTTCGCAGGTGTGCAGCTGTTGTTCAGCAAGAAAACAAGAAAAAGAGATGAGATCACAGAAACATTAGAAACAGATCACCGTGAAACTTCTAATAAAACATTTAATCTGACGTGTTTTTTTCATCGTGTCTTCTTTTTCTTAGTCTTTTTTTTAATGTCCAGTCAACAAACTGACATTAGCTGAACTAGCATTAGCTACCTTCTGAAAAATCCTGCTTATTCTTGTTGCTGGTTTTAGCTCATTTGAAGCTGGTCTTGGAGGGTCACTAGACAGGTCAAGCTGGTATCGGACTGGTTCTGCTGGTCAGCAGTCCAAATGAGGCTGGTCTCTCGGCTGGGCCAGTTCAGTCAGACTGGAGTCGACCAAATCTTGTCCTAATTAGAAAAATAATTGACGCTGGAATACAAATTAAGCAGATAAGGCGGGAAAACTTTAAAGTTTGTGCTTGCGCTACTGTTAGCTAGCTAGCTGGGGTGATAAAAATGACATGAAGGTACTCAGGAGGTAGAGCGCTTGTCCACTTAGCAGAAGGTTATGGTTCGATCCCCGGCATCGGCAGTCCACGTCAACGTGTCAGCATGTCAACGTGTCAGTGTGTCATCGTGTAAACATCAGCGAGTCAACATGTCAGCGTGTCAACGTGTGAGTGTGTCAACTTGTCCACATGTCCACATGTCCACATGTCAGCATGTCAACGTGTCCACTTGTCCACATGTCAGCCTGTCAGCGTGTCAACGTGTGAGTGTGTCAACTTGTCCACATGTCCACATGTCAGCATGTCAACGTGTCCACTTGTCCACATGTCAGCGTGTCGACGTGTCAACCTGTCCACATATCAGCATGTCAACTTGTCCACATGTCCACATGTCAGCCTGTCCACATGTCAGCGTGTCAACGTGTCAACCTGTCCACATATCAGCGTGTCCACTTGTCCACATGTCAGCGTGTCAACCTGTCCACATGTCAGCGTGTCAACATGTCCACATGTCAGCCTGTCAGCGTGTCAACGTGTGAGTGTGTCAACTTGTCCACATGTCAGCATGTCAACGTGTCCACTTGTCCACATGTCAGCGTGTCAACGTGTCAACCTGTCCACATATCAGCATGTCAACTTGTCCACATATCCACATGCCAGCGTGTCAACGTGTCCACTTGTCCACATGTCAGCGTGTCAACGTGTCAACCTGTCCACATATCAGCATGTCAACTTGTCCACATATCCACATGCCAGCGTGTCAACGTGTCCACATGTCCACATGTCAGCGTGTCAACGTGTCAACCTGTCCACATATCAGCGTGTCCACTTGTCCACATGTCAGCGTGTCAACCTGTCCACATGTCAGCGTGTCAACCTGTCCACATGTCAGCATGTCCACTTGTCCACATGTCAGCGTGTCAACGTGTCCACATGTCAGCGTGTCCACCTGTCCACATGTCAGCGTGTCAACATGTCCACATGTCAGCCTGTCAGCGTGTCAACGTGTGAGTGTGTCAACTTGTCCACATATCCACATGTCAGCGTGTCAACCTGTCCACATGCCAGCGTGTCAACGTGTCCACTTGTCCACATGTCCACATGTCAGCGTGTCAACCTGTCCACATGTCAGCGTGTCAACGTGTCAACCTGTCCACATGTCAGCGTGTCCACCTGTCCACATGTCAGCGTGTCAACGTGTGAAAAGCAGCCGGAAGAAAAGCTCAGACAACACTGTGACTTTCAGACGGCGGCGATACAAAGCAACAAAATGGCTGACCGGCGCTGATCCATCACCAACAGCTAACTGACACATGTTGATGTTCCATAAGGGTCAAAGTTCACCTACGTGTTGTTTAATAATAGATTTGAAACCAAACAGTCATAACTGTGTAACACACATGCAGTATATATGTATATATAAATATACACTGATGGAAGTACACATACATAGTATAATATCTATAACTGCTAATATATACATGTGTGTATGTTTGTGAAAGTGTGTTTTATCTGTGTGTGTGTTATCAGTGTGTGTGTGTGTGTGTGTGTCTGTGTGTGTCTGTGTGTGTGTTATCAGAGCGTGTATGTGTGTGTGTGTGTTCTGCTGAAATCAGACTGATAAACTGCAGCAGAACAAATGGTCTGTGACATTGACAGAACACTGCTGACGCACTCAGACTCTTTAAATCTCTTCTTACTCATTTCTACTCTTTGTCATCCAAGAAATGAAGAATTTTAAAATCACTTAAGTTTATCAGCTCAGCATTTTCAGACTGTAAAGTTAATATGTAGTATTATTACAATATCATTATGTTATCATAGCTTCAGAAGGAGTCATTGTTCTTACAGCAGCTCTAAAAGTAAACCCCTGTGAACACTTTATTAATACTACAAAGTACTGCGTATCAATCTTTTGTCCAAGAAAATATGTCAGAATTTTGAAATAAATAGAAGCAAAACTCAATGACATTGTCTCTTGTTCCACATATATAATATTACTATAACCTTCATTTAAGTATTACTCAGTAATTAAATACTGCCCCCCCACCAGTGTTCTCACCTGTGTTCTCACCTGTGCTGTTACCTGTGTTCTCACTGTGTTCTCACCTGTGTGCTCACCTGTGCTGTTACCTGTGTTCTCACCTGTGTTCTCACCTGTGTTCTCACTGAGTTCTCACCTGTGCTGTTACCTGTGTTCTCACTGTGTTCTCACCTGTGTTCTCACCTGTGCTGTTACCTGTGTTCTCACCTGTGTTCTCACCTGTGTTCTCACTGAGTTCTCACCTGTGCTGTTACCTGTGTTCTCACCTGTGTTGTTACTTCCTTACTGGAATCAATAATGTTGATCGGCGTCGGTGTATTGCTGTTTTGTTGTTTGTCTTTTCTTCTTCTTCTTTTGTTGTATTTGTGTTGCTCATAGTTTAATTCTCTTTTACTGTGCAAACAACAAGCTGGGAAGTCTGTGATTGGCTGAAATGCACCCTGGGAGTCGTCGTTGACTTCTCTCCTTCAGTTTTCATGTGTACAGGCTTCATTGACTTTCTATCAAAGGATCAGATCTTTGGTGACGCTCTTGTTGCTCGTTGGTTGTGATGACGCGTCCTTGAAAGCGACTGAACGAACTGTCTCTTTAAGATTTAAAGAACCAAACCTCATTTTGTTTTTGTTCATTTCTCAGACTCAAGACCAACAAGGACGAACTGATTCTCTAATCTGTGTTCACTTGTGTCATACACACTGAAATAAAGATATACTGACCTGTCGCTGATACACACACACACACACACACACACACACACACACACACACACACAGCCTTTACTTTCACAAATACAATTAGCAGCGAGGACGAGTCTGAACAGGATGTTTGTTCGCAGTCAGCTGACTGACTGCACGTGCTGTTGCTTCCTTATGACCTTTGACCTCTGAACACCTCCCGAGCACACGCACACACGCACACACACACACACACACACACACACACTATCACACTGAAACAAAAATTTAAAATCAAGATTTTTCAATGGAGTTCTGTAAGAAACAAACGGAGGAATTTTAAGTGATCAGTCATGACACTGAGGATGACGAGGAGGATGAAGATGATGTGAGAGGGAGGGAGTCTCTTGATCAATGCAGAGCTGCCATTGGCTGCTTGTGTTGCAGGGAGGCAGGAGGTGAGCTCTGATTGGCTGTGTGTTGTATAAAAAGAGAAAAGACTTCAGAAGAGTTCAGAAAGTTCTTCAGAAGCTCTCTGGACTTCAGGTACGAACACTGGTTCTACTGGTTCTGATGGTTCTACTGGTTCTGATGGTTCTACTGGTTCTTTTTGTTCTGTTTGTTCTGTCATTTTTCCCCCTTTCTCGGGTCTTTGTCCTCCGTTTTCTTTGTCATCACCTCTCCTTCCTCTCTCGTGTTTTTCCATGTCATCATTTTTCCTCTTTTTCCTCTTCTTGTTTTTGTCCTTTTCTTCCTCTTTTTTCCTTTTCATTCCTTTGAGTTCTCTTTTCTTTATTATTTTGACATCAGCTTTTTTCTGTTCTTTGTCTTCTCCTCGTTCTCCCGTCATCACTTTTCCCTCCTTATTTTTCTTCCCTTTTCTTTCATGTCATTATTTTATCCTTTTCTCCGTCTATTCTTTCTGCTGTCTTCTTTTCTTCTTGTCTTGTGTCTTCCTTTCTTTTTCCCTCATCTCTTCCTGTCCCCTCATATTTTGTCTTTATCTTTGCACTTTTCTTCTTTGTTTGTTGTCATTTTTCATTTTCATGTTCCTCTTCATCCCCCTCTTCTCTTGTCCTGCTCCTTCTTGTCTTTCCTTCTTCTTCTTCTTTTTCTTTCTCTGATGTCAGTGTTTTCTCTTCTCTCACAGAGGGTCTCACTCTGCTCTGCATCATCGTCATCACCATCATCATCATCATCATGACCGACTGGACCGACTGTCTGAACTTCGGCATCTCTGTTGCCAAACAGGCCAGTGAGGTAAGAGATACACTGACCAATCACAACACGGCACTGAGACAGAGGTCAGAGTGCAGGACCTATGAAAAATGTGAGTTTTTGAAAAAAAAAAATACAGATTTTTTTTATATATTTTATTGTTTATTTATTTGCACAGTAAAAATAAATTAATAAAACATAAAAGGTGAGATTCTGAAAACACCTGAACGCATCGAAGGAATCTCACCTGAGGACAAAAACTAAGGCAAATATCAAATTCATATAATCCACCAAGACAAGCAAACAGCAGCCTGTCAATCAAACACAAAATCAAAACCACTCATGAAGAGAGACAAGCAGCTGAATGTCACAGCGAGTTACAGAATACAGAATCTTCATTACTCATGATGATTTTAATCGTTAGAATAATTAGAATAATATGAATTTAAACTCAGATTAGTTAAATCTCAAAATATTTTCTTGCACTTTTCACTTTTAGTTGGTTGTTTGATGTTCGGATTCAAACTTTTGCAGATTGTTGTTGACTCAACACTTTTCTTATTGTTGTTTATTGTTCCAAACACATTTTCATGTGAACTGAAACAGCTCATTTGTTGATGTCCATCAAACTCAGTGACTGAATAATTGTCAGACACATTCCCACCAATCAGACGACACATAGACGGCGATGTCACTCTCCAGATGTTTGAACGATGACTGTGCAAAAGAGGAAAAGACGAATCAGCAGCTTCAGGTCTTAAAGAGGAGGAAGAATGTGTTTGTGGTAGTTTAAATGCAGGAAGTGTCCACCAATAGCAGCACAACAGCCGGTGTGTCTGTCCAATCAGCTGCAGGAGGAGTGGATGATGATGAGTTCATGTTCAGGTCACAGTTTTGTAACATTTTGATAAAAAAAACGTCGAGGAATGAGAAGAATGAAGGCTTTTCTATTTGTGCTGATGACCCTGAAATGACCCTCACCTGCACTCAGGTACACACACACATGCACACACATGCACACACACACACACACGTACACACGTACACATGTACACACACACACACACACACACATACACACGTACACATGTACACACACACACACACGTACACACGTACACACACTCACACGCACACACACGCGCACACACACGCACACACACACGTACACACACACACACACACACACACACACACACACACGCACACACACGCACACACACAGGCTGCTCTGGATTTTGCTCCTGGTTTGATCAGAAATCCATTTGTGGTGTTTTTATCGTATTCATGTTAGTGGACATGTGAAATAACTCCTTGAAGAACCAGAGAAGAAGAAATCATCGTTCATGCTGCTGGTTTGTTTGGAGGCGACGGCCGCCTGCCTGCTCGTCTCACTCAAACACTGTTTTCAAAGCTCTGGATGAATATTGACGCTGACGTCAGTGGAAGTTTATCTAACCAGCGTACTTCTGAAGTACTTATCATTAGTACTGAAACTAGCACTACTACTACGGCCGCTGTTAATACCAACATTGCAATTTTGAAGTTATATATTAATATATTTTTTCTCAGCTGTGCGATAACTCTGTGTTTATTCTCCATGTTGGCCACAGTATTCTTCATTCTGTATCCTCCAGACTTTTTGTCTTTTGTAATACTTTCTGGCTGTAACGACTTCATTTCCCCAGTGTGGGATCAATCAAGTCTTCTCTCATCGAATGTGTTTTGCAGATTGTCCTGTCAGCGTTTCAGGAGCAGAAAGACGTGAAGCTGAAAAGTTCTCCGGCTGATTTGGTGACAGAAACTGATCAGAGAGTCGAGAAGATCCTCATCTCTGCCATTAAGAACAAATACCCACAACACAGGTTCCACTCTGGTTCTGTACTGTTCACTGTTCCTGCTGTGCCTTTTTGATTTGATATATATATATACACAATGAGATTTTATAAGGCTCTACATAAAAACATCTTCGTAGACTAAAGAAGATTTTGGAGACCAGTTAAATGCAGGTGGAGAATCAGTGGAGTGACCCATGAAACTGATTCTGATTGGATAGCAGGAATGAAAACAGTCTAAATGTCTGGCAGTAGCAGACAGGAAGTCAGCAGGTAAACTGGTGCGGTTGTTTAACCTCTGACCCTCAGGTTCATTGGGGAGGAGTCTGTAGCTGCAGGTGAGCGTCTCGAGCTGACTGACAGTCCCACCTGGATCATCGACCCCATCGATGGGACTGTTAACTTTGTACACAGGTGAGAGGCTCACACGGGGCCAATGGGGCCTGATGTGAATACATGTTGTGACTGACAGTCGCTCTGTTTCTCCAGTAGCAGGTAAAAGTCTTTTTTCAGGAGCTCAGAGCCAGTTTTCCTTCACAGAATGTCAAAAGGTCCAATGTGAATCATAATGTTCTTGTCACTTGGATGTGCAGAGAGGACGACTGGTACCAGATGTGTCATTCACAGTGACATTTCCAGTCTTTGCCGTTCTTACATGATTGGTTACATCGTGCCCAATCAGAAGCATGTCTCCTGTATCAGGTGTGGGGCTACCGGCACTTCTCCTGGCCCTCAGCCTAGCAGTGGTTTTGGGACTATATCTTTGTTTTTGTCCAGCCGTATTAGTTTTCAGTTTCTCTGGCCTCGGCGTGGTTAATGAAGTCACACCGCCCGCCGGCCGTTCGGAGTCGGTGGGTCATACGTGTGTTGCAGTGAGAGTTCAGGTGGTGCAGTGAGTGTTGGTCATTAGGGACGGTTGGTTTGTGAGCTCAACAGCTGATCCAGTGGTGCTCAGACACATGCAGGGCAGCGTTTCAGCCAAATCTGAGCCAGGAGAGTCAGTGAAGTCCCAGTGATTTATGAGTATGTGGGATTCATTTTCAGAAACTTTTGCCCCCCAAAAAACAAACAAGCAAAAAAAACAAAAGACTGTAAGCAAAGTGGAGAGCGAGCAGCGTCTGCTCTGAGCAGGCTGTGCTTGAAGTACGGAAGCATCTAGATCATCAATATTATCTATAATCTATATGATCTATATCCATCTGTATCGTGCACATCACCTTTCCATCTTCACGCTTCATGTCTACAGTATCACCTACACACATCAGAAGGTCGGTGGTTCGATCCCTGGCCTCAGCAGTCTGTCGAAGTATCCTTTGGCACGATACTGAACCCCAAATTGCTCCTGATGCTGGCCATCGGTGTGTGAGTGCTTGACGCTCATAATGAGCAGGTGGTCCAGCTGTATGTCTGTATGAATGTGTGTGTGAATGCAGACTTGCTTCGAGTGGTCATTGGACTAGAAAAGACCTCAATAAAATACAGTCCACTTACCATCTGTATCATCTGTATCGTCAGCTGGGTACCATGAATGTGTGAACCAACCTGACCAGGTATTTCACTCCTAGAACCACAATTCATAGAACCGTCACTTATCGAGCTGTCATTAGGACTCGTAGTACTGCAGTTATGACTTGTAGAACTGTAATTAAAACTGTCGTTATGACTGTGTGTGATTGCAATCGTGCTTTGTTTCTGCTGCAGGTTTCCATTTGTGGCCATCTCCATCGCCTTCACTGTCAACAAACAGGTAAAGTCACCTGTCAGTTGCAGCTCAGTGCTTATGGGTCTGAGGTCAGCTGGGGGGTCAGACAGGAAGTGGACTGACATGTTGTTGTTGTCATCAGACGGAGTTTGGAATTGTGTACAGCTGTGTGGAGGACAAGCTGTTCTATGCTCAGAGAGGAAGAGGAGCGTTTCTGAATGGAGAGCCGCTGCACACCTCCGGGCAGGAAGGTGACACACGCACACACGCACACACACACACACACACACACACACACGCACACACGCACACATGCACACACACGCGTACACACATACTCTGAGGTTTAAGGTGAAATTGAGCTTTTTCTGACTGTTCTGTATCCTCCAATCAGATGTCAGCAGGTGTGTAGTGGTGACGGAGATTGGGGCCGAGCGTGATGACCTTGCTCTGTCCACCATGACGTCCAACATCTTTAGACTCCTGAGTCTACCTGTACATGGGTGAGAGCATCCTTGTTTTTCTTTTTCATGAAAATACCTTTGAATTACCGATGAAATGTCTCCAACAGACTCCGTGTGTGGACAGTGAGACGGGTTGTTTTGGACACTTGTCAGCATGTAACCCGGGGTTAGCGTCGAGCTCTGTGCGCCGCGACCTCAGTAACGTGTTGTTTGCGTGTTTCTTGTATGTTCCAGTGTCCGTGCACTGGGGACGGCGGCGGTCGACATGTGTCAGGTGGCGACGGGGGCAGCCGACGCCTACTATCACATCGGGATGCACTGCTGGGACATCGCCGCCTCCGCCATCATTGTCCAGGAAGCCGGAGGTGTTGTCATGGATACAGATGGTTTGTAACTGATGAGTGATGTCATGTCTCACCTGTGTGTACCTGCTGGCAGCACGTCCTCCTCTCATTGGTCCGTGTGTCTCATCAGGCTCAGAGTTCGACATGATGTCAAGGAGAGTCATCGCTGCGAGCTCGTCTGCTGTGGCCAATCGTATCACTCAGGTCATCCAAGTGTTTCCCTGTCGCCGTGACGATGAAGAGCCCTACAAGTGTGTCTGTGGAGCGACAGGTGTGAACGGAGTGTAGGTCAGCTGACAGGAAGTGTGACGGAGGTGTTTCTGCACAATGTTGTCATATTTTTAAGGTGTGACGTGACTTAAAAAAAAATCCAAAACGCTAATAAAACCTGAAATGTTCCTGGTTTCTTCTGATCTTCTGGACTCAGCCCCATCATTTATTGTTGTCTTCGTCTCTTCATGTCTTATTAGCGACTAGTTTGTTTCAAACTGCTCATTTAGTCACGTGTGTGAAACCTGATCACACCATTAAAACATGTAATTAAGACGGAGAGCAAAATGCTTGATTAAATTTCATGTGAGGTTAAATTCAGATGGAGGGCAGGAAGTGAAAAGTGCAGTGGGTGAGATGGAGGAAAGTTCTTACTCAGCTGGTTTAGATAAATTAAGAGAGAAAGGTACAAACAGAAAATCAGATCAGATATTGGATGCGACTGTTACGTCATGAAGAGGAGCCATTTTTAAACTGAGCTGGACGAAGCTGAACTGCTTCATTAGCTGATTCCCAAACACGGCCTGAAGATATGTATGATGAACGATGGCCATTCTCCAATAGAACATAGAAGTAATAGAAACGTTATCTCAGTCCCCTGATGCTTTTGGTGTTGATACAGTCAAATCCAACTGGTTCTGTTCATGTTACTGTTTTTCAAACATGTTAAAATGGACGAAAAGCCATCATGGTGGACTGTTACAGTCCAAAGGTTAGACTTGTGTGTCCAATTTGAAGTCAGCTGGACTTAATCCGTGATGGCCGTGGCCTTTCCAAAGTTGAAATTTTGCTTAATTATGGCGCAGCTGTTGGGCCACCTGGGCTCATGTATCTTGGGAAGCACATGCACATCACTTCCAGTTATTTGGCCCAGTTTCATTTATCCAGTTTATTCAGTTTCAGCAGCTTGAGTCTTTGTTTCAGAAGAAGAAAGAGGAAAAGAAAAGAAGAAAACTGTCTGAAAAAGATCATTCTGCACCGTAACAGAAAAATACAAAGAGCTTCAAACAACCTTCAGGCTCAGAGGAACACGTGCAGCTCACTGAGTGAACCACAAGAGGCAGCAACACTGCGCGCGAAGAAGAAGAAGAAGACGACGATACCACACCGGAAGCGTGCGGAGCCGCTGACCCGCACCAGCGGAAGACAATCGACTGATCGAAGGTGAGATTTTCCTTTTAATGGTGTTTTATTATATTGTTATTTACACGGTGTTTGTCTCGGTGGAGGCGACTTCTCCTTCCGGTCAGATTCCCGCCTTAAATCACAGACTTCAGCTCTCTCAGTGTTCAGGTGTTGGACGTCCGTCCCACCAGACTCCTTCTAGAGTCTCCAGATTTTAAGCTGCTTCGTTTATGAGGACACACAGCGGGACAGGGCGGACACAGAAAGTGTCCAGAGCCGCTGACAGCCGTCGGTTTGGCTCTCGGAGTGAATGTTTCCTGACTTTCCAACGTTTTCAAGTGTAATAATTATGCAAAAGTTTGTTTGTTTAGCTTCTTTCACTGTGCAGCTCAAAGCTCCTCACATAAAGAAGACAGAATGGACAGACAGGCTTGGACACACCTTGCTGTCCAGCTCGTGTCCCTGCTGATGAGTGGCTTCATTCACATGTTGGATCAATTCAAAGATGTCCAGTGAATTCAGAAACCCCATAACGGAGTCCTTGTTCTGTTGATGTGACCATTCAGGATTCATCTGTTGTTTCCAGTGATTGATCAGCAGCGATCAGCAGTGATCGATCAGCAGTGATCGATCAGCAGTGATCGATCACCAGCGAGCAGCTGTGATCGATCAGCAGTGATCAGCTGCGATCAGCCATTAACAGTTTAATGATGATTCTGCTCTGAGCTCAAGAGGAAGACATTCAAGTGAAGTCAGTTCACCCACAACAACGTCATTACACACACACACCCAGACAGACAGACACACACACACACACACACACCCAGACAGACAGACACACACACACACACACACACTGTTCAGTCTGCAGGACAAGTGTCTGTCTGTGTGTGTGCGTGTGTGTGTGTGAGAGAGATCACAGATCAGTGATCAGAGTTCAGAGATTCTTCTTCTTCTCCTCTTTAATCTCTCTTTATAAGGAGCTGCTCCTCCAACATGGCCGACCTCTGGCAGCACGCCATGGACCATGCTGTCGCCGCCGCACGCAGGGCCGGAGAGGTCAGAGAGAGTGTGTGTGTGTGTGTGTGTTACTGTGTTAGTGTATGTGAGATTCCTTTTTCAGTTTTAATCGTTTTCTGAAACAAATACAATAAAGGTTCATGTTTTGATGACATAATGATATTTTTGACATAACACACAATTGATCGTATGTATTGATCACAGTATTGATCACAGTATTAATCACATGTATTGATGGTGTGTATTGATAAGGTGGTGCGTGAGGCTCTGCTGGACGACAGGAAGGTGACAACGAAGAGTTCGTCTGTTGATCTGGTGACACAAACCGACCAGAAGGTGGAGCAGCTCATCATCCAATCAGTGAAGGAGAAATTCCCCACTCACAGGTAAGAAGCTATATGTGTGTTTGTGTGTGTGTGTTTATGTGTGTGTGTGTGTGTGTGTGTCTGTGTGTTTGTGTGTGTGTGTGTGTGTCTCTGTGTTTATGTGTGTGTGTGTGTGTTTGTGTGTGTCTCTGTGTTTATGTGTTTGTGTGTGTGTGTGTGTGTGTGTGTCTCTGTGTTTATGTGTTTGTGTGTGTGTGTGTTTATGAAGAAGAAGAAGAAGAATCGGGGGGAGACATTCCCCTTTATTCGTCACACACGTACATGCAGACACGGCACACGAGGTGAAATTTATCCTCCGCTTTTCACCCATCCTGGTCGTCCCTCCTCCGCGGCAGACCAGGAGCGGTGGGCAGCCAGACCGGCGCCCGGGGACCCATCTCGTCGTCACCATTGGTCAGGTGGTGATCTTCTTGCATGTTTTTAGTGGGGGTATATTTTTATGGAGGATACCCCAGGTGAACACGGGGAGAACATGCAAACTCCACACAGAAAGGCCTTTTTTCCTCGAGCAGCAGGCACCGAAGGCATGGTGGAGGACACACCCCCGGTGCCCGCAGCGAGAATCGAACCCGGGACCTTCTTGCTGTGAGGCGACAGTGTTGCCACCGTGCCACCGTGCCACCACGCACGTTTATGTGGGTATGTGTGTGTGTGTGTGTGTGTGTCAGATTCATAGGGGAGGAGTCTGTGGCTGCAGGTGAACCTTGTGTCCTGACTGACAGTCCCACCTGGATCATCGACCCCATCGATGGGACAACCAACTTTGTTCATGCGTGAGTTTTTTTATTCACCACACATGACACTGAGCATGCTGACACGATCACATCATCATCATTGTCATCATCATCATCATCATGAAGTTGAAAAGAAAAGGGACCTGGACCAGAGCCACACTGCCAGTTGTGTCTATCTAAACCAAAATTCTTTGGAAATGTAACAAACATAAGAAGAAGAAGAGAGTGTCATTTCGCCATTCCCACGTTTCCACGGAGTTGGAGGAAAAACAGCTGCTTGAAACTCGTCACACAGTGAGAAAAAATAGATGCCACAACCAGTCTCTGCCCGCTACAGGAAGTTTTTCCTCGCCACTGTGACCGCACTCATGGTGGGAACTGTTGGGTCTCTCTCTTCCCTTTGACACTTTCTTTTGTCAGATAGTTTTGGTTTTATGTGTCCAAACCTGGACCTCAATACGATGCAGGTGAATGGGGTTTAGTTTGAAACATGACATTTAAAGAGTCCCTGGTGGTCTGATAATCCACACGAGCTATTACAGACAGTATAACTACAGTCCCATTAAGAACCTGACACCTTAACAGAAATAAATATCAATAGTTAAAAACACACACTGACTTTTACTGACCTTCAATAATAACTCTGTTAACAGATTCCCCTTTGTTGCTGTTTCCATCGGATTCTCTGTCGACAAGCAGGTGAGTTCACTACAGTCCACTTCATGACCTACTGTACTGTGGCCTATGACTACTACGAGCCACACCCCCAACAACCCTGTGACTGACTGTACTGTGACTTACTGTACTATGACATACTATGACTTACTGTACTATGACTGACTGTACTATGACTGACTGTACTATGACATACTATAACTTACTGTACTATGACTTACTGTACTATGTCCTACTGTACTGTGACTTACTGTACTATGACATACTATGACTTAATGTACTATGACTTACTGTACTATGACATACTATGACTTACTGTACTATGACTTACTGTGCTATGACCTACTGTACTATGTCCTACTGTACTGTGACTTATTGCACTATGACTTACTGTACTATGACTTACTGTACTGTGACTTACTGTACTATGACCTACTGTACTGTGACTTACTGTACTGTGACTTACTGTACTATGTCCTACTGTACTGTGACTTACTGTACTATGACTTACTGTGCTATGACTTACTGCACTATGACCTACTGTGCTATGACTTACTGTACTATGACTTACTGCACTATGACCTACTGTGCTATGACTTACTGTACTATGACCTACTGTACTATGACTTACTGTACTATGACTTACTGTGCTATGACTTAGCACTTGGCGATGGCGGTGAGGAAAAACCTCCTTTCAATGGACAGAAACCTCGAGTGGAACCAGATTCTGGGTGACAGAGAGACAGACAGACATGCAGTGACAGTAAAAATAACAACAGCTAAAATAATGTATATGTATATATTAATATGACATAGTATATGTACATAATGATAATAATATGTGCAATCACGCAGCCACGATCCATAGGAACCTGTGAAACCACAAAGACTCTGGGGATGAAGCCAAGTTAGTAACATGCATTCAGGGGACGTGAATGTGTACAAATGCAGAGGCAGAGGAGGAGAGAGAAGCTCAGTGTCTCAGCCTATAGCAGCAGAGCTGGCCCTAACTGGAAGCTTCCATATTAGTGGAACCCCATTTCCTTCCAAGTTTGCTGGTTTGGGGGTGTACAGCTACAGCACAGATATCGGAATTGGTCATTGCATAGACCTCGAATGTACGAATCTTTGCCTAATGGTGTGTTGTCCAGTCACAGGAATTCACAAGTTATTAAATGATGGTCTGATAAAAGAGGATTTTGGTGAAGTCGGGTCTGATACTGTGATAAACACAGTGCTAAAGCTATCAATGTCTCAATCACCTACAAACATTGATCTGTTTTAAGGACTAAGCTTGATAAAACCTCAGAGAATTCACATAAAATTTCAGAAAATGGAGCAGGAGCACGGCGCACTGTAACAAATAGAACTGGCTATAGTGTTTTCCAGGTTTGGTGTGAAGGACTTACAACAAGGCCTTTGAATTAATTACAGCTGAGTTTAGGTTTAGGTTTGATTGAGAGGCCAGCTTTAGGCCTTACAGTCATCTTCTAACCCTTTCCTGATTTCAGAAGGAACACATTGTTGAATTTCAGCAGCACTCAAATTTGTCCCTCCAGCTTTGCTGAAGACAAAGAAGAAGGTGTTCCTGCAACGCAACAGAACGAACGTTATACATACGTTGACCTGTTATACTGTGCCATGTTATACTAAGGAACACTACACCACAAATTATCTTCATATATACCTCAATATACTACAGTCTGGTTGAACTATATATACTATTACCTCCTATTATGACCTACTACACTATGAGATGTTATACCAGGTGTTCTCAGACTTATTACTCAAAGGTCTGCATTTTTATTCACGATCAGAGGTCCCCAACAATTGGCAATAACAAAAAATATTTAATCAATCAATTAATATCGTCATCTCTTGTGATTGGATCAGTGAGGCAGACGAGGCTCAGACAGTTCGTCCATATTTATTTCTGACTCATTTTCTTTACTGTGTCTCAGAGAAAAGAGACACGTTCTGTATCTGTGGTCCAGGAGCTGATAGTCCGTCCTGTGGTGGAGCTTCAACGTGTGAACTCAACAACACACGACACTAACCCGAACCAGCCACATTAAAACCACATTCATCTACGGACAGACCACTGTGAACGACCCCCAGCTGCACTGAATATTCAACATCACTAACTGTTGGTTCATCAACAGAAAATTCATTTCAGAATAGAAAACATGACCCTTCATAATATATTGCAGCCTGGTTATGACTTGGGGTGTGGCAGGGGCCCTCAACTGTATCTGTCCGAGGGCCAGAATGGTTCTGTGGGAGCCTAACTGCAAATTAAAACAAAACAAATACATTTTTGGGACTGTTTAACTCATTATTGTTTAATATTTTCACTTTCCTACGAAATTCATCTTATTTTTATGGGTCTGTCAGCATGAACACACTCTTAAAAATGTGGAAAATCCACGATGATAACTAGAAAAGACCTGCGTGCTACCAACGACCAATGAATGAGTCCTTATGCCAACAAACACTGCTGTTCTGGGACTTAATACAACAGTTGATTGTCCATTACTATGCGTCTCTGTAGAATGGGTAACTATTAATTACTGACTTTTTTCAATACAAAAACCACAATTTGACTACCAATGAATGAAGCAATGAAAAAACCTTATCTTCATGATTCCAGGAAGCAAACAAAAATACTCAGTTTGAGACTCAATCCAACAGGTGACCTAGTACCATACTGTAGCATGTCCTCCTGTGCTGTGACCTATGATATCATGACCTACTGTACTATGCAAATGTTATACTATATTAGCTATATTAATGACTGTCACATGCATACTATGACTTACTATTGTATGATCTCCTATACTATGACTTATACTGTGAACTTCACCCCAAAAAGGCTGTCTTTGTAAAACAGGATGTGAAACAGGTTAGCAAACAGGTGAGAGGATCATGATTGGGTATGAAAGGGGCATCCTGGAAAGGCTCAGTCGTTCACAGAGGATGGAGCGAGTTCACCACTTTGTGAACACACGACTGGATGAAGGAGGTTAACACATGGACTCAGGAACACTTCAGAAAAACTGTTGTTGGTCAACAATATACTGCATCCTACTGCAGTATGTACTTCTATATATACACCCCACTATGGCTGTACCTCTCTGTCCTCCTTCAGGTGGAGTTTGGTGTGGTTTACAGTTGTCTTGAAGACAAGATGTTCACAGCGAGGAGAGGGAAGGGGTCATTCTGTAACGGAGAGCCACTGCAGGTTTCTGACCAGGAAGGTCAGTAATTAATAACATAACACAAAGGACTCAGTCATTGATAATCCACCAGGATGAGTCAATATCAACAAATCTGACTGAATTCAAATGCAGTGATCCAAGGTTACAGCTGAAGTGTTTCATTTAAAGCATATTAAAAATGTCTGGAGCAGATGTGACCAGACTTCTGAAAAAATACATCTAAGCTTGAAAAATCACCATGTTTGCACTGATTTCTGTTTGTTATAAGATGTAACTGAACACAACAGCTATGTGAAGTAAGACAATATGTTATGATGCTCTGATCCACCAAGAGACCCGAATTTGACCTGTGTCCTTTTTTCTGAAAGACATTAAACAGTCAATCATCGCCACAGAGTTTGGATCCAACAGAGACCCTGAAGCTGTCGACAAAATCTTTTCAAGCCTGAGGAACATCCTTTGCATCCCTGTACATGGGTAATACTATTGATACTGCAGTAAAACCACTGATATTGTAAAGTTAATATGTACTTAGACCAGTATATGTACGTTGCCAGTGTGCGTGGTGCAGGAAGTGCAGCGATCAACATGTGTCTGGTGGCGTCTGGTTGTGTTGAAGCATATTATGAGATTGGGATCCACGTTTGGGATGTTGCTGCCGGCTCGCTGATCGTCTCAGAGGCCGGAGGAGTCCTGATGGACGTCGAAGGTAAAGATGCTCAAAAAGCCACGCTGTGTCTCTGCTGATGATTCAAATAGAGAAATCGACACTGAAACATCCAGGTGACAGTCATCTGGTTTTAAAGTGTTTGCGGGTTGTCTGCCTGTATCTGTGTTCAGGAGTAGCGGTGGACCTGATGTCCAGAAGAATCGTTGCTGCCAACAGGAGAACCATCGCTGAGAGGATCGTCAAAGAGATCGACTCCTTCAGTCCGCCCAGAGATGATGCTCCATCACCACTCAAACAGTGAAGAAGTGCAGAGCATTCCAGATCAAACAACATGTTTTATGTGTGAAATTTGCTAAGTTTGTGATAAATAAAGTGTGTCATGAAAGCAAATACACATCTGGGTTTGTTTGATATGACATCTGCACAACATCTTGTGTCTGTTACCTAAAGACGACGGGTGGTACAGCAGAACGAGAGGCGTTAGATTAAGATGACAGGTGCAACATTGGGCACAAAGACTGCTTTAAGCGTGATGGGATACATCCAAACATGCAACACTGGTTGCAGACTGCTCAGCACCAACCTGTGTCATGATCTTGGCATGCTGTATAAGAATACACAGACACGACAGCAAACAGGCAGACAGCCTGTAACTCGCCACCCTCACCCAACCCTCTGCTTCACATCACCCAAGACATTCAGAGGATGCCTCTGTGACAATCAGGGATCCTTCTTCAATTCAATTCAGTTTTATTTGTATGGTGCCAAATCAGAACAAAAGTTGTCTCAGGACGCTTTCCATATAGAGCTGGTACAGGCCGAGCTCTTTTCTTTCTTTTCTTCTTCCTACTCTACATCACATTCTCCAGGCACCCAGTCTTCACAGCCAATCAAGGTGTTAGTTAAAGCTGCCACACTGAAGCTCAGTCAAACTGTTAAACAACAATAACCACAGACATCATCACTCAGGTGTTTGTCAGAATTGTGGTAGCGGCAACGAACTGTGATCACAGACGATGGTTGTTGTAAGTGATGTCCATGACAGAATCGAGTCAGTTTTCAATGCAGAACCATCTGAGGCCTGAAGATCACGACCAGACAGTGTTGGTTTTTGGCCTCGTCCCTTGGGTACAGAGATTTCTTCAGATTCTCTGAGTCTTTTAATGACAATATGTTCTGTAGACAGTAGAATCCAGAAACTCTTTGCAGTTTTATGTGAGAAACATAATTCTTAGATTGCTGCACTATTTGAGTTATTTTGAGAGCAATGTAGCTTGGTGCTAGTCCATTAAGGGCTTTGTGTATGAGGAGGAGGACCTTAAGACCTGAATGTTACAGGATGCCAGTGCAGAGCAGCTAAAACTGGACTAATGTGGTCTCTGTTCTTGGTTCTGGTTCATAGTCGAGCTGCAGAGTTTGAATGAACTGAAGTCTCTCAGTGTTTTTCATTTCAAAGTTCATCTGAAGTTCTTTGTTTCAGGACAGACTAGAAGGATTTCAGCTTGTCTCATTTAACTTGAAGAAATTCTTGCTCATACATTGATTTACTGATTAACAGACAGTCAGTGACAGAGTCTGTAGCTGCAGCATCATCTGGTTCAGCACAGATGTTCAATTGTGTGTCATCTGCATAGAAACATACTCTGTGCTCTGTAATGACGCCACCCAGTGGCAGCATGTGGAGTGACAACAATAATGGACCAATCAGCTCCCTGCAACCTCAAACAGACGTCATGTTTGTCAGACACATGATCTCCAAGACTGACGTCCAACTCTGTGCCTTTGATGTTTGTTTGAAACCAGTTTAACACTCAGTCAAAGACCAACAGCTGTTCAAGACCATTGATTCAGACGTGATCAGTCGTATCAAACGCTGCTCTGAGGTCTGAGAGGACAGACCTGAGGTCAGAGTTTAGTCTGACGTCACTGATGGTTTCAGATCAGTTTCAGAGCTGTGTTTGTTGTACAGTCGGACTGAAATTCCTCCTGATGTTATTTTCTTAAAGAAAACAGTTCGTTTGCTGTGAAAGCGTCTTTTCCAGTGTCCCTCTCATGAATGGACGTTGGCTCTTGGCCTGTAGTTTGTGGCTGTGTTCCTGTCTTGGTTCGCTTTCTTTGCTTCAGGTTTTACTGAAGCTCTTAAAAGCCGTCTGTGAAGACGTGTGTTTGGACAGATGGATTTCTGACCTTCAGGATATGAATCTGTCAAACACTTGCTTTAAAAATGCTGAAGGTTCAGGGTGGACACATGAGGTGGACGAGTTGGACTCAGGGACAGAGCTCAGTTAAGGTAGTACAGGTGAATTTCCTCATGGTTCCATCATATTTGCAGGATTTGCGAGGTCATCTGTGCTTTCATTTTTCGTTCTTTCAGAGTGTTCTGCAGTATGGAGTCGGGTTCCACAGGTCTCAGTGGTTTGTTGTTTGGTTAAGTGCTGTATTTTGTTTTCAGAAAAATATTGTGATAAGGTGAAATCACATCAACTCCTATAAATATATAACTGTACAAACGAGTGTTCTGACAAAAGCTGACATCAGCGGGTCGTCGTGGAAACAAGTGAGAAAGCTAAAATGTATTAAGATATTTAATAAATTTATTCAACAGTTAAAGTGCAGAAAGACTAAAGCATGAAGTTGAAGGTTCAATGCCTGTCAGACGGCTCTGACACAACTCTGCTCTCACATTTTCATTTGCCTGCTCATACACACACATGCAGCTAACACATGCTAACAAAGGCTAACACATGCTAATTGATGCTCGCACTAATTGAAACAGAAGTGGATAGTTAAATACTGACAAGAGACTCATTAGCATCATTAGCTTGTCAGAACAGGGTCTCTCAGCTCTTCAGGTGTAATCAGTCCGACTCTGATTGGCTGCTCAATCATATTTGGTCCCTCTTCTCGTACTAAAGTCTGTTTTAGTGGCTGTGTTTCCACGGCAACTAATAAACAAATCAGAAGCCAATACAGCAAACTCATGATGTCACTGAGATTGAGACAGGTGAAGCTTTTTAGTCTTAGTCTCTTTTGTTTTAGTTTTCATCAGTTCAGCCTGGAAACCATGACTGGCAACGCCTCCATCAGTGATATCACGGCAGATGATCACCTGTATGACACCTGCTGGTGTGGGCATGGTCAGAGGTACATGGGAGCTGTGTCTCAATTCAGAGGCCAGGCTGCATTTAAAGACTGAATGTGTCCCAGCAGTCCGTCCTAAAGTAACGAGGATTACGCTCATGAATTCAAGAATCAGGATTTTAACCCAGTGGAACATCTGAAAGACAAACGTCCATCCCTGAAACGTTTCTTCAAAACGGACTAACTCACCTGTCCTCAGTGACGCTGGCTGACATTTCTAACTAGCTACATGGAGAAGGTTTTGGTGAGTTTGATTTTGTTTTTGTCCATTTGAAATGAAGTATTGGTGATATGACAGCAGCTTCTGCCTGATTCATGGCCACGCGTGCAGAGGTAATGGTCAAGGGTAAAAGGTAAAGGCGGGAACAGGTGGACACAGACCAGACCGTCTCATTTCACAACGCTCGCTTCAGATGTGGCCCCTGAAATGAGACACAGCTTTTGTCTCTCATACTTCCCATTTGAAATGAAAGTCAGTGGTTACTATGGTGACACAGAACGCCACCTCCTCATTGGACGCCGCGCACAGAATATGTGGAGTCAGTCAGTCCTTCAGCAGCAGATGAGGAAGTGGAGCTCCAGGAGCCACGGTAGAGGTCAGGGGGCAGAGGTCATGGCTGTTGAGCGGAGAGTGACGTCGTTTTCTGAGAGGAACGCTATTGGTGAGAGTCTGAGGAGACACAGACAGGACCCTGTGCTGTGATTGGCTGAAGGAAGGCGGCATGGCACAAGAAACACACGTGGACGGGCTGGTTCAAGTTAGGGTGGGAGGTAGAGCGTGAAAAACAAATTAAATAGGGGGGGGGGCGAGCTGAGCAAAACCTTTCAACAGTTTCAAAGTTCAACGAGAAGCTTTAGATTCGTCTCTTCATTCAGGACAGGTGTCACTGCGGCGTTCAGGTGGACATAAAGGTGGACAAACAGAAGCAAACACACTTCAGGTGTGAGAGAAGAATCTGACAGACCATCAAGAAACAGTTTGGTGATAGAAACTGAGTCTGTTTTTATCTGAAAGCTCATTAAATTCACTCATTCATGACGTGTGGTTAACGAGGAGTCAGGGCAGTACTTTAAATTCATAATCTGCACAGTTTAGTGACCCTAAACTTATTACTTAAAGGTGTCTTAATTTTAGAATTAAGGGATGACACACATGCTACTACCTCAATTTTAAGGATATTTTACCTCTTTGAAATGCAGAAAATCTCTCAGTACACTGTGATAAATTGATGAATTGAGTGCTTATCCCCAAATTATCCACACAAAATATGATGTTATTACATACCACTGTGATCTCATATGCTTTTATTTTCTGTAAGGTGACCTTGGGTGACTTGAAAGGCGCCTTCAAATAAAATGTGTTATTATTATTATTATTATTATTATTATTATTATTATTATTATTATTATTATTATTATTATAGCAAATTAGGGGGTATCTAAAGTCATTTTGTGATTTTTAAGGGATATTTATCCTTAAAACAGCCTTTTTACCCTTAAAGTTTAGTATGTAGGATTCAGGGGAACGTTCATATTTATGTTTTTGTGACTTTTGAATGAGTCTTGATATCTACAGAGGGAGCAGCTCCTCTTCCTCAGAGTTCGCCATGTTTCTACTGTACCCCAGAGCGGACAAATCAAACTCTGGCTCAAAATTTGCTGTGCTGTCTTGAAAATTTACCCCTTTAAAAAACCCTTAATCAATACAGAAAATCTATCAATATTTTAAAACTCCTCAATGTATTCAGTGCAAGTTTCCATTATTTCTCCAAATCTGATAAACCTGTTATATATCTGAATACTAACAGTATTAACAATACTAACAAACAGGAAGCAGAAGGTTACGACGTGCATCAAAGGTCAGTTAGCACCATGCGGCGTGCGCTGTAACCTTTGCTGGTTTAGTTTTCACATTAAAGGACAAATGAAGGACGTCTGACTACCAACACGCTTACTTAGATTAAGACGTTGAAGAGTTTACAGGGGAAGTTTAGAGTTAATTGAGGGAATCTGAAGGCTTTATTGTGCGCATTTATAATAACAATGACATCACTGACCAGGCGGAGCCGCTGTGCGTACTGTGACTCTGGTTCATCTGGTTTTCTGCTCGGCACGGCGATGTGCCATCGCTGCAGCTCCGCCTTCATCTCCGCTGGGCTGAAGAGGACTGCTGGGTCGGCACAGCAACGGTTAATCAGCTCCACCAAACGCTCCTTGTAGTGCAACCTGCCAGAACAGACGGGTGGAGACTGTACACCTGATAATAAGACCAACAAACCTGTACAGGTAATCTGAAATCAGGATATTCAGACTGGTAGATGGACTGGGTTCAGACTGGGATTATGCACTGGGATCAGACTGGTAGTTGTACTGGGTTCAGAGTGGTAGTCTGTACTGGGATCAGACTGGAAGGCTGTTCCCGGCAGTGGTCTTACTGGCAGTAACCTCTGTATTCAGGTAGAGAAGGTCGTCCACAAGGCTCCTCCCGTCTGCCGCCATCGTCTCTCAGCTCCAAAACTAAGCACGTTCCTGAAAATGTACATGTGTCAATCAAACTGGGCGAAAAAAGATTCCAGCTGATGAGCAGAGAGTGACCTTACCTGTCTGACTGCTGCCAGGAAAACTGCCATGTGCTGTTTCCAACAAGGCAGGAGACACTCTGGAATACTGAGAGACAAGAAATACAATCCACCTCATAAGTACTGTCCACACTAGAGGGCCACCAATTAATTAATTTACGGATTAACTATTAAACAAACAGTAAAAAACTACTTAACTAACAGTACTAGCAAAACTTTGCTCTGAGAGCAGGTGATGGCTGCACAGCCTCCACCGGTCTTGCAGGGGCATACATGTCAAGGTAATGTCACTGTGTATCTGAGATACTTTATATTTAAATGAAAGTTTACTTTAAGTTGGACAGCTGTATCTGTAAATTATGAGCATGATAAGGTCGTTGGTGATGGCATGGCATTAATGACACATTAGACTGAAGATAACTGCTGCTCTGCTGAATGCATGCTGTCTCTTAGTAACTCTTAGTGGTAACCATAAAGTGGATCATTACAGTGACCGCCTTTTTAAACTGGCAGAGGCACGACTCTTCAGAGCGCATTCAAAGTTCAGAATGCAGAAACAACAGTCACATCTTGGTAAGCTAGCCAAGTCCACATGTATCCAGAGCAAGGTGTAGTATCTATAGCAATGTGTATCCATCCTGACATGTAATGTATGTTATAATACACGGTATTCAGGGTAATGCACATGGACATAATGCACACTATGTCCACTGTACAAGCGTCTGTTATTCACACTTCATCCTTTGTTGTACCTTTTGTTCAGCAGAGGCCATTTTATTCCACCAGTACACCGACTGAGTCACTATATTGGCCGATTAATCTGTTATCAGCTTTTTCCTGCTCCAAACTATCACTGTTATTTATCACTCTTTGTTTTTTTTTTTGGCTTTTGCATTTCTTGATAAAGGAAGTGAGAGTGGAAAGAAAAAGGAGAGAACAAAAAACTAATATTGTTATCGACCTTTAAAAATCTTGTATCAGTCGACCTATAATGCATTTCCTGCATACAACTGAGTTCTCAAAGCAGCAGTCCTTCAGGTGGCTCTTACCTGTAGCAGAAGGTGTAGGCGTGGCACACTCCAGTCTCTCAGGTGGTAAAGGCAGTCTCTGGGATGGTGCGCATGAAGACCTTTGGTTCCACAGTCAGCAGAGAAACTGCAGGCCTGAGAACATTCGATCAGATAAAACATGGTTTTAAAATCTTTGCTCTAAAATGTCTGAGGTCTGGACAACCCTAACCCAACTAAACATCACATCACTTAAAACAACATCGGGAGATGCATCCAGCCAAGGCTGTATTGTTCAGGCTTGGGAACAGCTGTTAGCGTTGTTCAACACGAACATACTCCCAGTGGACAAACCCCATGGAAATAAGGAGAAGGAGAAGGCGATGCAGGGTTGGAGCAAAGTGCTGTGACAAGAAAAGGTGGTATAAATCTTATCTCTTATTATGGGGCACGTAAGATCTCTTTCTAATAAGATGAAAGAGCTAACAGCACTAACCAGACTGCAGAGGGAGTACCGGGAGTGTGGCATCATGTGTTTCACTGAAACTTGGTTAACAGAGCTCACAACGGACTTGCATGTTATGCTGGACAATGTTCAACTGCTGAGAGTGGACAAGAGAGCGGTAAGAGGAAAGGTGGGCACAGCAATGTTGGTATAACCCAGGGCACATCATGGTAAAAGAGGAGCGCTGCACCAGAGACACTGAGCTGTAAGCTGTTAGCATTTGGCCATATTACCTTCTGTAGAAGTTCTCGTATGTCATCGTGATACCAGTGTACATCCCCCCATTGACTGATGCTGCAGCAGCATGCAAGCTACTACACACTGTGGTCTCCCAACTGCCAGACATGGCACAGAGGGACTTCTTTGGGATCATTGACTGGGATGTGTTGTGCAGTCCACAAGGGGAGGACATTGACAGTTTAACAACCTGCATCACGGACTACATCAACTTCTGTGTGGAAAACACTGTGACTACAAAGAAGATACAGTGCATCCCTGAGCGCCTTCAGGGGAACAATGCCAGACAGGTTTGGAGGACCTGAAAACCATCTCAGGTCACAGCAGTGACAGTGGGAGGAGCCCAGAATCTGGAGACCAGGAGTGGGCAATACTTTGACCTCTTCCAACAGCAAATTGTATTAATTTGTGGGTTATTCTGATAGCAGCCAGTCATGCTATCGTGAGGGTTTATGAGATTTGTTAGAATCTGAGCTTTGGGAGTCCCGTATAACAGTTTTATAAGGGTAACAAATGTCTCATCAAAATTCATGCATTGCAAGAAACTACACAAAAAATCCCATTCAATCGTGACAGAGTAGATGACAGTAGAAACTGACAAAGTAGATGACAGTAGAAACTGACATTAGATGACAGGAGAAACTGACAAAGTAGATGACAGTAGAAACTGACATTAGATGACAGGAGAAACTGACAGTAGATGACAGTAGAAACTGAGAGTTGATGACAGTAGAAACTGAGAGTTTTATGACAGTAGAAACTGAGAGTTGATGACAGTAGAAACTGAGAGTTGATGACAGTAGAAACTGACAGTGGGTGACAGTAGAAACTGACAGAGTGGATGACAGTAAAAACGGAGATTTGATGACAGTAGAAACTGAGAGTTGATGACAGTAGAAACTGACAAAGTAGATGACAGTAGAAACTGACATTAGATGACAGGAGAAACTGACATTAGATGAAAGGAGAAACTGACAAAGTAGATGACAGTAGAAACTGACAAAGTAGATGACAGTAGAAACTGACATTAGATGACAGGAGAAACTGACATTAGATGACAGTAGAAACTGACAGTCGACGACAGTAGAAACTGACAGTAGATGACAGTAGAAACTGAGAGTTGATGACAGTAGAAACTGAGAGTTTTATGACAGTAGAAACTGAGAGTTGATGACAGTAGAAACTGACAGTGGGTGACAGTAGAAACTGACAGAGTGGATGACAGTAAAAACGGAGATTTGATGACAGTAGAAACTGAGAGTTGATGACAGTAGAAACTGACAAAGTAGATGACAGTAGAAACTGACATTAGATGACAGGAGAAACTGACATTAGATGAAAGGAGAAACTGACAAAGTAGATGACAGTAGAAACTGACAAAGTAGATGACAGTAGAAACTGACATTAGATGACAGGAGAAACTGACATTAGATGACAGTAGAAACTGACAGTCGACGACAGTAGAAACTGACAGTAGATGACAGTAGAAACTGAGAGTTGATGACAGTAGAAACTGAGAGTTTTATGACAGTAGAAACTGAGAGTTGATGACAGTAGAAACTGAGAGTTGATGACAGTAGAAACTGACAGTGGGTGACAGTAGAAACTGACAGAGTGGATGACAGTAAAAATGGAGAGTTGATGACAGTAGAAACTGACAGTAGAAACTGACAAAGTAGATGACAGTAGAAACTGACATTAGATGACAGGAGAAACTGACAAAGTAGATGACAGTAGAAACTGACATTAGATGACAGTAGAAACTGACAGTCGACGACAGTAGAAACTGACAGTAGACGACAGTAGAAACTGACAGTAGATGACAGTAGAAACTGACAGTGGGTGACAGTAGAAACTGACAGAGTGGATGACAGTAAAAACGGGGAGTTGATGACAGTAGAAACTGACAGTAGACGACAGTAGAAACTGACAGTAGACGACAGTAGAAAATGACAGAGTGGATGATGGTAGAAAGAAACTCACAGATCCAAGGGTGAAGGGCTGACTGCAGCCTCCACAGAACTGATGCTGACACTGACTGCACGTGAAGTGAAGACAACCTCCTTTGGACAGACTGAAGACAAACTGACATTTTGGACACTCTGAGGAGAAACAGACACACATTAGGGTCAGAATAGAAGAACACATTAAAGACAATACACAGCTAACACACACTCATTCATCTATAGACATAATAGCAACCGCAGACAATAGAAACTTTTTCCACTGGTCCTCCTAACACCAAGTGTTTCAGGTCTTGTTGTTAGAAGGACCTGGTTTCAGGTCCTGGTGATGTTGTGTTTGTACCGATGCTGTTGTAGCAGAGAAGGGTGGTGTTGTGGTGGTCTGGCAGGTTCTGCTGCTGCCAGAGTCTGAACTGCTGACAGGATAGTCCCTGATGTTGAGGGGACCACTGCAGACACAAATAAGTTGTAATCAGGTTCATGTTAGTGATAGTGTTACTGTATATGTAGGCCTGGTTCTGATGTGTGATCAGCTGTAGGAGTTTGTTTGTGTGTGTGTGTGTGTGTGTGTGTGTGTGTGTGTGTGTGTGTGTGTGTGTGTGTTTGTGTGTGTGCGTGTCTTACAGGTGATCTGCACTGACAGCAGGTACTCTTCTTACAGCTGGGACAGTCCATCCTCAACCTGTCAGCTTCATGAAGCATCCCGAATGAACACTGAAACACACATACATGCATGCGCGCGTGCACACACACACACACGCAGGCAGGCAGGCGACAGGTGTACTGAGTGCGTCATTCATTGATGTTGAGCCTCATTCACACCTGGTATGAAAATGTGATCTGTATCTGGATGATGACATCTGACCGACAGGTCTTTGAAAAAAAAGCTTTTTCAGTGTGAAATGACATGGCTGGTGGGCCAGGAAGGGGGAGCCTGTGTTGGAGGTCCTGATCTAGTATCTGATATAGTCCCCAGGGTCCTGATCTAGTCGCTGGGGCCCAGCTCTAGTGTCTAACATCCTGATCTAACTGTTGGGGTCCTGTTTTAGTCTCCAAGGTGCTAATCTAGTCTCTGAGGGCCTTACATGAGCACACCAACGGAAGTTTGGCATCTCCTGCAGAGCTCGATCTCTTAGTTTCCTCTGGAAGAGTTCGTGAAATTGAGGAGGCAGGAAGTGACGGATCTGCACACAAACAAACAGACAGATAAACACATGATTCCTTGGATTTCCAGAAAACTTAACTAAAGACAGAACCAGGAGGTGAAGATGTGAAGGTATTCTCCAGGTGAGTACAGAAAATCCAGCCTTCTGGAAACAGTAGTGTTTACTAAGCTTAGTTTTATCATTGTGAAATTAAACAGGTTGCAGCTCACAAACTAGTTATTGTGCGAACATTATTTGTTTACAGTCACTAACTAGCAGAAGGAACTGTTGTGCTGCTGTCCTGCTGAAAATGTTACAGCTTGTGACGGTACAGTGACTTCCTGTTTACATAAATGATTGGACAGATGTCTTGATTGGACAGATGACTTCAGACCTCCTCACCTCTGTCTCCAGGAGACTTCTGACCCCCTTACCTGAGTGTCCAGCAGGTTGAAGTAGTCCATGGACTCCTCCATCCCTCCCTGGCCTCTAATATCAGGTCTGCCACACTGAGGACAAACCAGCCGATCGATGCTCTTCTCTTTAATGGCTGATGAGAAAAATGTCTTAAAACACGTCTGACACAGGAAGCAGGAGCAGTGAGTCATGGTGATGATCTGCAGGAAATACATACAGAGAAGGAGATGAATGAGGCCGCCTGGTCTCTGATTGGTTGAGTCAGATGAGGTGTCTCTCACCTTACTGAAGGACACCTGCTCCTGACAGATGGGGCAGCTGTGAGTCAAAAACTTGAGGGCTGATGGGAAATCTCTGTTGAGTTGGACTGCCTCCATGACATCCCCGGGGGAGAAACTCTGCCCCTCCATGGTCATCAGAGACATGAAGATGGATGCCTGGTTTGGAGGAAGATGAGACACCATCTGAAAGGGGACAAGGAAGAAGAGGAAGAATAGACCATCTGAGACTTGCTGAGATCTGCTGAAACCCAGTGGTCCTCCTCACCTTGATGTGATCCACTCCAGCTGCTGTTTGTGACTGAGGTCTCTCAGTACAAAGGTCTTCATGGGGTTCAGCTGCTGGTCCAGAACCTGGACCCAGTACCACAGAATCCACCATGTGTCTGTCTCTGGCTGCTTCTAACTGGACCATTTGTACAGGTGGCTCAGCCTGCTGGTCTCTGCTGGACTCTCCGTCCAGTCTCAGAGCTCTCATCATCCTGCTGAGAGGGTCTGCAGAAGGGACACCTGCAGAGACAAGGACCAGGTGGAGTTACACTACTACAGCAGCATTGTGATAGACTGTAGTACTATGATGGACTGCAGTACTGTGGTAGACAGCAATAATGTGTGGGGCTGTAGTACCATGATGGACTGTAGAATTCTGGTAGAACGTAGTATTATGACTGACTGTAGTACTGTGACAGACCGTATAACCTGTGGCTGACTATAGTGCCATGACAGTAGTAATGTGATGACTAGTACTTTCAGCTGCTCCTGTTGGCTGCTCTTGTTAGCTTTGTACTCATGGATGTACACACTAGATCACTGTGATACTGAAGGCAGCTTAAAAACTTGATGAATCTGAGGTTCTGCAGTCCTCTGGTTTCTCAGTGGATTCCTGGAGGTTGATTATGGATCATCAGAGACAATGGTCTCCTCGGGAATGACATCAACATGTTTTCATTTCATTCATCCATCATGCCCGCTTTAAAGAAGTGAGTGGGAGACAGAGCAAATCTTTGAAGGATAGAAGTATCATGTGGCCATACCTGTATATATAGCCACATGCACCTGTTCATTAACATCAGCTCAGGTGTTTCCTGGTACTGTCTCACCTGAGGAGGAGCTCAGGAAGGGGTTGTTGGAGGAGGAAGATGGAGGGGCACTGAAGTCAATCCCTAGCAGCTCCTCAGTGTATGACCTCCCAACCCTCACCTCCCCACTCTGCTCCCATTGACTGGCTGCAAAATAGGGGGAGGGGCTTCGTGAGGTCACCATGGAGATGAACATGAGAGCATTCGACATTTAGCATGCTGAACAGTTGTTGCATTAACATGCGTGGAACACTTGTCATGCACATGATCATCAGTTCACCTTTCTGTCTGGACAGTTGAGAAGAGTGATGACGGCTGTGTGGAGGGGAGGAGGTGATGGGAGGGGTGGGGTTGGAAATGGAGGTGGAGTTCTGGATGCTGCAGGAGGAGAAAACAAAAGGATAACTCTGTTTTTATGTTTTTCACTTTGTGTGTTGGCTGAGAGCAGGAGGTATGTTCAGTTATTTACGATCAACAATAACCACTGATAAATATCATGAACTCCACAGGATGAGAGCAGATGTTTATGTTGAACTCTCTGACCTTCCAGCTGACTGTGACGCCTGTACACCTGTGGCAGGTGGGGCTTGTACAGCAGTCCTGGCATAAAGGGGCGTGTCCTTCTGGAAGGCCTGCCTCATCTCTGACAGGAGCAGTAACAGGTTGGACACACCCTGGCAGGAAGTGACACAGACAACATGATCAACACCTTTATCTCACAGCTTATTGTTATCTGGACTTTCTGCAGTAAATTTCCACTTCAATCATATTAATGAGAATTTTTCCTACAATAACTAAAATTTTATGAAATTTTATTAATTAATTTCCTTAGTGGAAGAATCTGTGTCTCGGTTTTCAGTTTAAAAGACAAGCCACTTTATCATGGTGAAGTGTGCACCCACAAGACCCTTGGGGCTGTGTTGGACAACAGCTCCTATACAAGAGAATACAAGAGATTCTAGTACCCTTTCGGAGCAAGGAAAATGCTACCTCACGCTGAACAGGAAAACCAGGGGCTTCCCCCCGGAGCCAGGCCTGGGAAGGGAGGTGGCTGGGGAAGGGTCTGGTGGCCTGGCTTACCACCATGGACCCTTTCTCAGCCTAAAGGGCTACTGTCTTGTGGACTGCTCATAACACCTGCTTTCAGTTCTCATGAGTTACCCATACTGTTTTCAGCAGGGAGAAGAAATGCTGACCAGGACGGATGATACTGTCGGATGGTCGAAAGAACACTTTGAGGAACTCCTGAACCTGACTGACTGGACCTCCATATAGGAGGCACAACTGTAAGACTCAAGGGAAGACATGCCCATGTCCCTGAGGTAGTTTAAAATCTCTCCAGTGGCACCAGGTGTGGATATGATTCACCCTGAGATGCTGAAAGCTTTGGTCATTGTTGGGCTGTCTTGGCTGACTCTTCAGTGTCTCGTCGTGGTGTGGGCCAGTACCTGTGTAGTTCCAGAGCGTGGTGGCGGTTCACATTTTTAAAAAGTGGACCAGAGGGTTAACTCTATCAGGGAATCGCACAGTAGACGCCTCCTTGGGAAAGCTTCTGTCAGGCTGCTGAAAGTGGTTCCTTTGCTTAGCCTGCTGCCTCGCTACACTGGACATGGTTAAGCTAACTAACCAGCTAACTAACCAGATTACCTACCCCAGTCTGGCTGAGCATGCTAAGTGTGTCTTACATGAGTCCAGTTTTTCAGTCCATCCAGACTGATGTTGCCAGAGGCGTCCACGCAGGGACAGGACGAGCTGATCACCATGGAGACAGAGGGACAGACGTAACAGCGAGGTCGGGACACTGGGTGGGTCTCATGAAGCCAAATGCAGACTGGGATATTGTACTCACTTCCTGTAGAGATACATGACATCAAAGAGTCAAACCAAAGGAGACCAGAACAGACCAGATTGATCCAGACTAAACCACAATCCAGACCAGTACCTGGACTAGGCTAGACCTGACCAGATCAGGCCAGAATAAACCAGACTGGGAAATAATGAATCCACCCAGGATAGACTGATAGACCAGATGAGACCAGACCAGAGTGACGCAGTCCAGATGACATGCTACACATAGTCTGAGGCATTTTTGTGTTTGTACACTGAAATAATGTAATTTTTTTCTTTTTCTTTTCATTTCTTTTGACTCATACACCGATCAGCCACAACACGAAAAGCATGCACCTATTGTTGTGGGGGGCTTGGACAGAGGACCTCTGAGGGTGGCCAGTGGTGTCTGGCACCAGAATGTTGGCAGTAGGTCCTTTGGGTTCTGTAGATTGCAAAGTGGGGCCTCCATGGATCTACTCGTTCTGGCTCATCCTGTGGAAGCTTGGTCGTCTTTGTCATGTTCTTCTGGCAATTCCCGAATGGTTTTTGCAGCATGGTAGGGCTCGTCATCCTGCTTTGAAGGGTCACAACAGGGAATGCTGTTGCAGTGAGGGAGTGTAATACGTCAGTGTTGTTTGGTGGTACACGTCAAAGTAACATCCACATAACTACCAGCACCCAAAGCTTCCCAGCAAACGCTGGGACAGAATTTATCTGAGTAAAGTACACATTGTTTGACAAAAATCAAAGCTGGTTTAAATCAGCGATCAGTTCGGAATGTTTTGATGATAAATGTAAAAAGTTGTATGCGACGAGTCTCTCTCAGCCCGTACTGTTTCATGAAAGGTTGGAGGCTTGGACATATGCAACGTCATTTAAAGCTGACCATGAACTGAAACAAAATGGCCAACTCCAAAAATCCTTTTTGACCCATATTCAGTTGAATGTAATGTTTAAAGTGATAAAGTGTATTTTTTTATACCTATATACTCATTCTGAATTTATTTAATGCTTGCAGCATTTTTAAATAAAGTTCGTTCAGTTTCCTCTGTGGTCCATCAGCTGTTCTTTCACAGTCAGTGTTTGGAGCTGAGGACTCTGACTGCTGAAGTTTCAAAGTGAAATTCTCTCTCAATCTTCAGCTGCTCACAGTCTCAAAGGGCAGGTCCAGGTCTGGACTGCAGGCAGCCAGTGTAGAACCTGAACTCTTTGACTCTGAAGCCACGGTGCTGTAACACTGTGGAATGAGTCTGCTCATGGTCCTGCTAGAATAAGCAGAACGTCCCTGAAGAAGACGCCGTTGGGTGGCAGCATTAATGGAGCCTTCACAAGTGTGCAGGTGACCCATGAGCACTAACACACTTGCAGACCAGCACAGAGGCTGGCTGCTGAACTTCAAACTAGATCAATCTGGATGGTCATAGTCCTCTTCAGGCCAGAGGACATGATCTCCAAAACAGTCTGAAACGTGGACTGGTCAGACCAGCACACGTTTGTTGTCGATATCTGGCTTTGGTATAGTGGTCAAACAATATGGGTTTTTCCAAAGGCGGACGCCAATATTTATAGAGCCGATGGTCAACATGTACTGCCGATGTCATGTTGTTTTTTTGCAATGGATAAAATACAACAATTAAAAAAACCCAATAATAATAATAAATGAGATGCAACTGCTAAATTTATATGAACATTTATTTAACACTAAAATGATTGTGTGCATTGTCTGTATGCTTCAGTAGATCTGCACTCTGTCTGTAAACAGCCTCAACGGCCATAAGCTTTGTAAAAAAAGACTTATGAATGAAACACAGCATTTAAATGCATTTATCAGCAGACAGCAGCATCTCCTTTCTGAGAAAGAACCAACATTTGTAAACTTACATCAAATAAACAATCAAACAACAATGAGCATTTATTTGTTACTAATGTAAAATTCACTTCAACACAGAAAAAACACTTTGGACATATCTGCACATATTTTCGGTTCAATCTGCCTCTTCAGACATCGACAGACCCTGATTATCTTAAAATGCCAGACGTCAGTTTTCTGAAGTGTTCATGTGTTCCTTCATACAAATGTGCCAGTTTTTAATGCAGTGCTGCCTCAGGCGTCAAAGGTTACAGGCCTTCAATGTTGGTTTTCAGACTTTGCCCTTCTGTGCAGAGATTTCTCCAGACTCTCCAAAAATTTTGATGAGATTCTGGATTCTAGATGTTGAAATCTTTAAATTTCTTACAACCGTTTGTTGAGAAACATTGTTCTTGCACTGTTGGACTATTTTCTCATTATCTTTCGTACAGTGGTGAACTCGCTCCATCCTCTATGATCGACTGAGCCTTTCCAGGATGCCCCTTTCATACCCAATCATGATCCTCTCACCTGTTACCAATGAGCCTGTTTACCTGTGGAATGTCCCAAACAGGTGTTTTTGGAGCGTTCCACATCTTTCAGTCTGTGAAACGTGTTGTTGCATCAGATTCACAATAAGAGATATTTACAGAAATCAATGAAGCTGATGAGGAAGAACATTAAATATACCAACTTTGAGCTGTTCTCAGGTCAGTTTGTGTCAGAGAGATCAGATCAACTGGTCACTTTCTGTTTAATGATGTTTTACAAAGCATCACAACATGTTTAGGAATCAGGGTTTTATAAGACATTTCACCTCACAGTCTCACCTTCATAGTGGACAGGAACAGTCCCGGCCAGATAAACCAACTTCTTCTTCTCATTGTTTGGAAAACCTGTCGAAGGTGACAACGTGACACATTCATCTTCATCATTATTAATCACTACTCATCAGTAATGAGTCAGCAGGGATATTTGAAAACACTTTGTCTACTATCTTTCTCAGTCAGATGTGAACACACACAGTACACTGCTAACAGGAGCTAACTATCTGACTCAGCAACATTGCAGGTTGTGCCCACCCCCCCCAAAGGATTGTGGGAACTCTAGTTCCCATCCATCGGACAGACCAGGGGGTAGCCACTGATTTAGATCGATAAAATCTTATCTGCAAGTGTGCGGTACATGAAAAACGCTTTTACTTTGAAATACAGGTAGGAAGCGTAGTTACTACTGAATGAATGAAAGATTGGATGAAGGTGATTAGAAACATTTTCTACTTACAGTAAAAGTCCACATAAAGACGAAGATCAGAAAACACTGAGCGAACCCTCTGAAGATCAGCCAGGGTCTCTACTGGATAACTGTACTGACACTGAGGAGGTGCAGGAGAAGGAGAAGGAGATGAGACGAGGAGGGGTAATGGAGGTGGAGGAGAGGTGAATGGAGAGGAAGAGAGGAAAGGATGAGGAAAAGCAGAGGAGCAGAAGAGGAGAAAGTGATGAAGAGGAGGAGGGGGAAAGGAGGAGTGGAGGGGTAATGGAGGAGGAGGGAAGGAGGAAATGGGAGGAAAGGAGAAGAGAAAAGAAGAGAGGAAAGGATGAGGAAGAGGAGAAGAAGAGGAGAAAACAGGAGGAGTAAAAGGATGAGGAGAGGAGAAGTGAAGGGAGAGGAAGAGAAGAAAAGATGAGGAGGGAAAGAGAGGAAAGGAGTAAAAGTCGAGGAGGAGATGAGGAAAAGGAGATAAGGAGAAGAAGAGGATGAGTGGAGGAAAAGACAGAGATAAAAAAGGAGAAGGAACAGATAGAGGCAAGGAGGAAGAAGAGGGGAGAAGAAGTGAAGGAGAAAAGAGGATGAGGAGTATGAGGAAAAGGATAAAAATACAGGGGGAGAGGTGGAGGAACAGGAAAGGAGGAGGAGGAATTTATGGTGGAGGACAGCAGTGAAGAGGAAGAGGGGAGACGGAGGAAGAGGAGATAAGGAGACAGTAATGAGTTAGTTCATATTGTTTTTAGCATTTAGCTAATCTTCCCTGTTAGTCTCACTGGTTAGCCGGTTAGCAGCAGGTCGAGTGAAATGCTAAGTTGCTTTTATAACTCATTAAGTTTGATTTTGAATTGAAGTTGAAGACTTAAAGTTTCGTTCTTACCTCCGTTAGAGTCCGCAGCTCCGCCTCAGCTCCAACTCTTGGCATTTTATCCAAAAACTCTCCTCATAACGTGTTTAAACTCACCTGTTAACAGGCTAACAAGCTGCCGCTGGGAGGCAGTCATTTAAACGTGACACACCTACTTCCGCTTTCAGGCTTTCAAATTAAAAGCACGGAGTATTTGCATTTTCAAACATTTAGTTTGATGTTAATTAGAGAAATATTAAGTGTTGCGTTCACTGTCAGCTAATCCAGGTGGGTTTAAACTCTCTTTTTATCTTAAAAAGAAGACATTTTAAAGGAAAAGCACAATCTTCTTCAACTCTTTTTTTTCCAACTCTGGAAGCTTCATCTTTTGATGTTTTTGTATTTATTATTTACTCTAACAAACTTTAACTCCTTCATGTCTGTCAAACCAGTTCATAGATTCATTCAGATGTTCATAATTTCAGTCTGAACGTGAATGGTCATGAGGTCACAGCCATCTGCTACCTGGTGACCTGACACCATGTGACCTACTGTAACAAATGACAGCTGAGAGTTACAGTGATACTTTATTGATCTTTGAATATAGATTCTGAAATCATTCACCAAACAAAACAGTCAGCTATCAGATTCTCTTTACAGGAACTTAGAAACATTAACATAAACATCAGGCTTCTTATTACACCTTTTTATTTGTCAGCTGACAATCTCAAACTCCCATCAGCCCCTGCACAGGAAGTGTCTGTCTCGGGAGGGTGTTGCCTCTATCAGATGGGAGAGGCCCTCCACTCCTTGCCCTCGGTCAGAGCTCTTGGCTGGTGGATGAACACGCTGTATCGGACGCCCTGATTGGCCGCTGCCCTGACAAATCGGCTGTTTGCCGTCATAGTAACGGCTCTCAGTGAGTCTCCCGTGCCGAAGATCATGAGTGAGCGGTGGTTGACTTTGGCGCTGGGTGTGAGGTGCAGCGTGCGCTCTGATGGCAGGTCATCCACGATATGGAGACGAGCAAGCAGCTCCTGAGCGCGCTCCTTTTCTCCCGGTCCCCCCAGCGTGTCCAGGATCACCTGGAAGTCATGGACGGCAGCACGGCAGGCGAACAGCTCTTTCCCCTGCATGAAAGCATCGAGCTGGGGCAGCACCTGCTGGCGGCGCTCCTGGGCCGCCTGCTCTGTCAGGACTGGCTCCCTGAAGGTGAAGTGACAGCGGCCATGACTCAGTGATGACACGTATGTGATGAGCGTGGTGATGTCGAGGTTAATACGTTGACACTCCTCCACCTGCACCTGAGCGGGAAACGCCAGACTGGCCACCACCGTGCCACGGTCAACTCGCGTCAGCTCAGACTCCTCCTCCTCCTCAATATCTTCAGCTGGCTCCTCCTCCTCCTCCTCCTCATCATCATCATCCTCCTCCTCCTCTACCTCTTCATCTCCTCCCTCCTCCGTCACCACGGCGTTGACAGCGACGATGTCCCCGCGGACAAAGATGCCCATGTCCCTGAGGCGGTCAGCCATGGGTGAGGAGACCCCATTGTAGAAGGCAAAGACGATGTGGGGGTGTCGGTACTGGACGGGCTGCTGGCGGCTGGCCTGCAGGAAGTCCTCAGCCTGCCTGATGATGCTCTTGTCTCCATACTGGCCCCGACCTTGCCAGATGTTGTGCAGAGCCTCCGCCTTCCTGCCCACCGCCTTCACCCAGGTGTGTCCACCATTAGCCACTACGTCCACCACCAGCGTCTGCCTGCAGCCGGCAGCGTCCTGGTAGGTGAAGACGTGCAGCAGGGCGACCACGCCCTCCAGGCTCTTGGCGGACTCCACAATGGCAGTTAGGTGAGTCAGGTTAGTGCTGTGCAAGTGAGACTCTTTTAACTGCAGCTCTCCAGCCTCCACCCGCCGCAGGAAGCGCAGCTCTGCTCGGAGTTTACCACAGAGCTTCTGGTGACCCTCCACACCCTGACAGAGCTGCTCCATCCGCTGGAGCAACACCTGAGCAGAGCTGATTCTCTCCTGCAACATGACCTGCAGAGACATGACTGCTACATCGTACCTGAGGAGGACAGACACACAGACAGACAGAGACGTCAACACCTGAATGTTACCAAACTCATTTACTGATGAGTCATGATAAGACAGTTAGATCATGAGAACACCTGGATCTACAGCTGGACTTTGCCTCAACTCCTACCCTCAGAGTCCAGTTTATTAGGACCAACTGAAAATGAGTCAGTCTGATTCGACACTCCTACAACAGACTAAACATGAAGATGGCTTTGTGATCTGTTGATTCATACCAGCAGGTGTTCCTTTTATTATGTCCACCCCATTTATATCAATGAGTGTCAACAACAGAATCACCTTCCTTCTTTATCCTGTAATTAAGACCTCTGGGTCCAAAAAGCAAAATTATCACAAGACAACATGTCATAAAAACAAGACAATAAAACCAGAACTTAAAGGTGCAACGTGGAGGACGTGACCACCTGTCCAAGGCCACTCCAAACAAACAGGAAACGCTGCTCACTGCTCTTAACTGTAGATATCTTTGGCTGTAGCTGCTAGCTGCTGTTAGCTGGTTAGCTCAGTTAGCCATGCAGCTAGCGGCTCTGTTAGCTGACAGGATTCTGCACCAAATGAGAGCTCGGAGCACTGGGGGATTGTTGGTGTTTATACTGGGGACAACAGAACCAGCTCAGAAGCCTCCAGAGGACACGACCGGATGAAGACCAAACACAACCTCCACACCGAAGGAGGCCAGTTTGATGATGGGGAAAACGGTAAGGAAGCGATTTACAGCGACTCCGACCAGGACTCTGACTCCAGGGACAATGAGGACACGGCAGACCGGGACGGGAGAGCTGTGAACTGGGAGAGCAGCGAGGGTAAAAGCAGCGTCTAGAGCCAGAATATTTTCATTCTGTTTCTGTCGAGTCTGAATTAAGTTTGTTCTGCGATATCTTTTTTGAGTTTACTGAACTTTGAGAATTTATTTCCTTTGTTAGACAAAAAAGCTCAGAGAGCTGTGAAACGCAGCAAACTCAAACATCTACCAGCTGGAACTACGAGGGGCCGAACGATCGGACTGTCACCTGTGCAGGTACAGACAGGAGGGCTGCAGCTAGCTGTTAGCATTCTAACTTCAGTTCATATCTCTGCAGCATACGACGTCTCTGACAGATTGTCACAACTGTTTCTTCTTCAGGTTCTCTTGATCATGTTCATTCAAATTGAGGCCATATGTTACACATTCTGCCTTTCATTCATCCTGAACAATGTTTTAATGCAAAGGGGTACAACACAGTAAAACAAGAGATGAAATATTAAATCATGTAAAAAGTATGTATCTCACACATAACAACAACAACAACAACCAGTTCCTGAATCCAAATACCGAAAGTCCTGATTCAAAACTATAAACCCTACTTAAGGACGAGGTCAGAAACACAAATAACCAACTACCAGAAAAAGGCCCTGGTTACTTTTCTGTCACTTATCATTCAGCTTTTTAGATAAATGTTAGTAAATTAACGTTAGTTTGTCAATAATTAATCCACATTCTGATTCTGTATCTCATCCAGCAGTTTAAATAAGGGCCAAAGGACAGTCTGACTCTTATTTCCGCGTGTATTTCTGACACCAACACACCAAACCCTGACCTGCTCCGAATCTGTTAAATGTGAAGTTTTTTAGCTGGAGTCTGGTGTGACAGTGAACTTCTCAAGTCTTCTTTAACTGTTTGCTCTCTATTGTAAACTGTTCGGTGCTGCTCAGATCTCTCTAAAACCACACAGACACAAATCAAGTGTTGTCATGACATCTAATATCAGCTCGTTAGCTCTGATGCTAACACCGTTTTCACTGTGAAATCTGACTTCAGACTGCTTAGATTAATTTCGGCAGATTGAAATCTATTCTGTCGTATTTCCGCTCTTTCAACAGTAGGTGAAACACTTTAAAGCGTTCAGAAAACAAATATAATGTTGACTTACGGCAGCAGTGACGTTTGGACTAAAATACGCAGGTTCGTCTTCAGATATTAGCTAACTGCAACGTCAATGCTAATGCTAAGTGACAACGTCCGTTTCCTCCAGGAGGAAGAACAATGATGCCACTTCCACTTCCTCCTCGTCCTGATCCACGAGCCTGAAGTTTGCACAGAGACTGAGTTCCAACAGACCACAACTTTATTTCTAAAGATGACAAAATGTCTCAACACTTTACACACTTATGAAATCTAAAATTTATTTGCATGTCTCAACACAGTTGGTATATTTCTATTCTATGAAAATATAAAACTGCGCTTTTATTTGTTGCCTTAATTGGAAGTGATTCCAGAGTTTTCTGTAACTACACAGGGAATAGGCTCATTGGAGATGAACTGCGTCTCACCTGGAATGTGGATGGGGCAGTTTTCCTTCAAAGTACACGCAGGACCAACTGTGTTCATACATGTATACAACCCAATTCCAAAAATGTGTAAAATGTATGAAAAAGACAATCAGTCATTTCCAAAGTGTGTTTACTGTAAAGTTTCCTGAAGTGTCTCTGAGTCCATGTGTTCATCTCCTTCATCCATTCATGTGTCCACAAAGTGGTGAACTCGCTCCATCCTCTATGAACGACTGAGTCTTTCCAGGATGCCCCTTTCATACCCAATCATGATCCTCTCACCTGTTACCAATCAGCCTGTTTACCTGTGGAATGTTCAAACAGGTGTTTTTGGAGCATTCCACTACTTTCCCAGACTTTTGCTGCTCCTCTCCCAACTTGTTTGAAATGTGTTGCTGGCATAGATGTATATCTGTATAATGTATATAGACAGACAGACAGATAGATATAAAGACCGTTTATTATTGATAATATATGATAAACATGTTACTTTAACTGTGGCTGAAACAATGAAAACAAACGGTAGGAGATAATAAATACTTTTTATTGATCAGCTGAATAAAATTTGATTGACAGCATGCTGAACAGAGCTAAGGCACATGAAGCTGTGAGGTCAGCAATCAGGTGGGTTCAAACTAGTCACTTGCTTCCTTTGACATGAATTAAAAAAAACACACCTGAGCAGGTGAGACGCCACATCACACAGATAACAAAAACAAAACTAACTAATTCAGTCCAGTCAGGAGGCGGCTCACCTGGACAGAACAATAAAACACTCCTGACAGTTAACCTGACAGGTCACCTGGTTAACTGTCACATCTTTTAGGTGATTCAACTGTCAGGAGGTCAGAGGTCATAGCAGGAGGAGGCGGAGTCTGGGGTCACAAGCTTTTATCAGCTCTTAGCTTGTTTCCTCTTCTGAACAAGCTCCGCCAACATCTTATAACGGATCATACACTCCTCCTGGAAAAGACAACGACACAGATCAATCAGTTTATCAGTAAATAGCACAGTGGGTGCATGTCGTTGGGGCTCAAAATCACCTGGCTAAATGTGTCCACGTGTGTCCTTCAGAGTTCAGTTCTGAGGCAATGTCTTTTAAATATTTAATCGTTGTTTGGAAATGTGCTCCTTTATGCAGACAACAGTACTGTATCTCAGTTAGCTGTACCGCTAGTGGCCCAGTTAGCTGACTGGGGTCTGTCTCGACCAGGAGCATGGAGCTCCGGGAGACTGTTTACACCGCAGGTAACAGAGTCATCTCAGCAGCCTCCAGTGAACATGACCAGATCAGGACCGAACATAAACTCCCAGACTGAAGAAGGCTAGTTTGACGATGAGGAAAATGTTTTTTTATACTTTGAAATACATTCTTTTTTCAGGTGAGCTGGCTCTGTTCTGGACTGCCCACTGGACACCATCAAGGAGGTGGGTGAGAGGAGGATGTTAGGATGCACATTCAGCCTGTCACGTAGCATTGTGTTGATGATGTTTCACCTCACAACATTACAAACCTACTTTTTGTTGCACTACTGTTATTTATGCTAACTTATGCTCATATCCATTACATCTTGTGCAATATGACACAATTTCTACTGTGTTGTATATTTTTTCTACTGTGCAATAGTACAAACACGGTACTTATTATCCATATATCCTTTTTTATTGTCCTTTTTGATTATTCTATGTCCTCTTTTTATCTTTGCTGACTGTAAAAAATTAATTTCCCCAGTGTGGGATTGAGAAAGTCTTATCTTGTCTTATCTCCTCACTGACTCTAGCTGTGGTTGATCACTTAAATCTATTGGCCAGTAAGTTATCTGCACAGACTCCACCCACGAATCCTATGAGGAACAATGGCGAACACTCACTGGGAGAGCCTCATAGCCACCTTATCCTTCTGAACTTCTGCATTTTGTGGTCTTTGACTATTATCTTTAAATTTGATCTAACTGATTACAAATCTGTCTCTTTTGTTTTGTGACATCTGTATTTTATGTTTTGCCTGCTGCTAGCTCTCCAATGGAACAGGTCTTTATCATGGTGAGGTTGTTCACTAGTTTAATAAAGTTAGATTATCAATCAATTAATCAACCTGTTCACAAATTGAAACTCCAGATAAACCTATCCACCATGTTTCACACTGAGTACCTGACACAGGTGACATGTAGATTGTTCACCTGTCAGAGCCCTCACCTTGGTCTTCCCTGGGACCACCTTGGCAATACGGTCCCAACGTTCTGCGGTTCCTCGGGGGAACTGTTGCAGAGCAAGTTCCAGCAGCTTCTGTTGGTTCTGAGTCCAGACAGAGGGGTCTGTCTTCTCCCTACTCTCCTGAGGTTCCGCCTCCTCTTCCTCCACAGCCGCTGGATTGAAATCTTTCTGCCGACGACCTCTGACTTTCCCCTCCACCCCTTCTGGGGTGCCTAACTTCCTGGTTCTCCTCCTGAGTGCTGCAGCTGCTTCTTCCTCCTCCTCCTCTTCACAGGCCCCACCTGCTCTCGGAGACATTACACTGTCAGCAACAGGAAGTAACCTCACAGGAAGAGGAGGTCCCTTCAGCTCTGACAGTTTCACCAGACCTGAAATACAGCCAAGGTTTAGTAGACCTGACAGATGAGTGACAGCAGAACCTGAGAGTGACAGTTGAACATCGGTAGCGTTTACCTGAGGTGTGGCTCACGTTGTCTTTCATGTGTTTGACTTTAGTTGTCACCTGTTGCGGAAAACAGTTTCAGTCAGTTTGTGGTGTTTAAAGGAACAGTCTAACATTTAATATTTGTTCTCTCTCAATCACATATTTCCGATGGACATCAATTTCATCTGTGTGTCTACCACAGACAGGAAGCAGTTACGAGTAGCTAGCTCTTAACCCAGCTCCATCAAAACAGAAGACTTTACTTTCCTGAACTCCAAGTTTATCTGATTAAAATGCTGCATCTTGTTCATTGATCTGCTACCCCTTCATGTTCTGCTACCTTATCATGGTGGAGGAGTTTGTGTACCCACATGACCCTGGGAGTTGTGTTACTGTGGGCAACAGCTACTGGTAAGATGAACAAAGAAAACTGATCCCACGTGAGGGGTCAAACCAAGAGTGCGCCCAGAATCCTTATAAAGCTACCTCACCTGATTGAGAAAGATGGTGGCCCTGTTATGGAGCCAGGCCTGGGGGGAGCATGATGGGTGGAGCCTGGTGGTCAGACCTAAATCCAATGCCCCTGTTGCCTTGTGGGCCCACTACCTGCAAGGCTGGATGTAAGGGTCATGGGTGTTGAAAATTACCCCAGGCTACAAAAAACTGGATGTAGGGAGGTGAAACAGCACCTCTCTAATAGAGAAGGAGCCAGGATTGATGTGGGGATGTGTGGAGGTATGCTGACTAAATCTAGTTGGGCTCTATACACAGTACGGAATCTTGAACCAATTGCTGAATAAGGGCTAAACCCCTTTCAGAGATGCCCAGGGTGAAAGACACCAGGTGGGAGAGGATGACTTTGATTGTTTGTTGTTATGCACAGAACAAAAGCTCAAACTGGCTTTCTTCAGTCTTTGGGTGAATAAGGTGGTTCATTTCTCTGGCAGAGGTCACTGAGGTAGTTGAAAATCTCCCTAGAGCCACCAGGTGTAGATATGATTCACCCTGAGATGCTGAATACTCTGGGAATTGTTGGGCTGTCTTAGTTAACTCTTCAGTGTCTCGTGGCAGTGGGGGTCAGTACCTCTGGATGTATCCTAATTTACATGTTGCAGAACATACATATGTGCACACAGTGCAGCCCAAACAGGGCGACTGCAACGTGACTCAGCTGCTGTGCTGCTGACCCCAGTATTATTCAAACAAAACTGTTTTTAACCAGTTTAAAGAGGCTTACGTCAGCCACTGATCGGCCCAGCTCTTGAGCAATCTTCTCCCAGCGACCTGGAGAGCCTCCTGGGAATTTAACCATCAACCTGCTGAGGAGGCTGAGGTCATCCTCTGTCCAGTCTACAGCCTGAGAACACAGAGAAAGTGACATCATTCAGGTGTCTGTCACACCTGTAGTTCACTTCAGTTCAGCCTGCAGCCTGAGAACATTTCAACTGAAATACTGATGAGATGTTTTAAGATCAGGGAGGTTTGTTCTCCACCAGATGTTCTTTAATCTTACTCAAGTACGAACTGGCCAGAATAATAAATGATCAATAACATCCAACCTTTTTCTTCGCAGGTCTTCGTTCCTGCAACCAGTCATCCATCTGGTCCTCGATCTCCTCAATGGAAGTCGTTTGGTCATAATTCTGGTAGCTCAGGTTCTCTGAAGATGGTTCGTAAACAGGAAACTCTACCTTTGGCTTTTTGACCTTTGGCCTCTTCTCTCCTGAACAGACAGAGGACAGGAGGTTAAACCAAACATCTTCAGGTGACAGAGCTCAGACATGTAACTGATCTGTGTAGACTGGCACCTGGTGTGTTCAAGTGCCTCTACAAAAGTACGACATCCAACATCTGACAATCAGCAGTTGCAAAGTGTTAAAATGATTTGTTTTCCTCGTTAAAAAGTTTTGCTTGGTGTTAGAGTCTAAAATCTCAGGGTGTCCTTGAACACACACACAAATGTTGACTGATTATTGATCTATAAGTTTACAGTCTGTGTGTTATTCTACTGAAAAAATAAACAGAAAACACAGCTGCCAGGATGCAAATCATGTAAAAAGCATTTACTGGGGGAAACTTCCTGTTCAGCTTCAGCTTCCTCTCTCTGCTGCTGTTTCATCTGTTGGTAGTCCTCATAGTACTGCTTCACCTCCTGAAACACAGAGACCAGGACTAAAACTAGGACCGATACCAGAGACCAGGACTGAACCCAGGGTTCTCATACATTTTTACTTTTCCATAATGTGTTACCCCATTTCCAAGTAGTTTAACATAGGCAGGCCTTTATAGTGACCATAGGGTCCAGCATGCTTTGCTCTCAGACAGGCATTGTGAGAAAAAGGTAGCATGGATTTTTGAATGAATGCCTTTGTGTCTGCACATACAGAAGACTCAGAGAACTGCTTTCCACATAATGTGCCTGATTTCTGCTACACCACCTGTCCTGGGCGTAGCATACTGGAGTAAGAGCCTCATTATGGCAACCATATTCTTCTGTTCTCGCTGGCTTCAGTGAATATCAGCATCAATTTAAAAGTAATTTTAGATAAAAGTTTTAAATCAGTTGTTTTTGGTTTCTAAATGTTCATTTCAACAAGAGGATAGTCTGAGACACGAGCAGGGAAGATCATACAAAAAACATACTAAGAGTGGAAACACAAGTGCTATTTCATGTGTGTCCAGTCCTTTGAGGGCACACACTTAGGACTTTTTTTTTCTTTTGTAAGTAAAGGCTAGTATTTTCAATCTGTTCCAAATAGCTGCTGCTCCTTTGAGAGGAAACAGATGTTTCAAACAAAGCCAAGATTGCTCAAGAAAGCAAAAACATTGAAGAGGTAACATCACATCTTGAGACAAACATGCCCAGATACACAGTTACTCAATTTAATACTCAATTAAAGTATTCATCAGAATGCTGAATGTCCTTCAAGTCCTGTGCTTCACATTAAGTGTGAATAATGCATCGTCCTCTGTGACTGCATCAGTTCAGCCCACAGAAGATCATTGAATGCAGCAACTGATTGACTGAGCGTTGGATCAAGTGCTTTCGCTGCTTGTCCTGCTGGTCGAAGCGCCGCTATTATCTCATTAGACGTTCATGCTGTCACGTGATACGAGTGACTTTACAACCATCATGCAGCGCAGCACTAGATTCAAATCAATACAGGGAAATTTATTTTGCATTACATCAAAAACTATGTACATTTAAAACCAATTTCCCTGCTAATTCCAAATCATATCCAGGCCTGGAGAGCAGTTTTTCCAATTTCATTACTTTCTGGAATTTCAGGTTCGTGGGAACCCTGTGAACTGCTTCACCTACGGCCTGGACAGTGCGTAGCAGGTTTTTGATGGACAGGTAAACAGAAGGACAGGTAGTGTACCTGGATGGTCTGTGGCAGGTTTTTGATGGACAGGTAAAGCCAGATGCTCAACTTCAAAGGGAGGATGTCCTGCCAGTGAGGTCTGTCCTGAACTCTGAAACAACAAAGAAACAAACAATAACAAACACAAACAAACCAAGAAAACAGGGAGTCCAGAGATGATGTCATAGCTATACCTGTCACTCCGGTCCTGGCTGACACACCTGAAGTCCTCTGCAGGTTTGGAGCTCAGCTTCTTCTTCTTCTCTTTCTTCTTCTTACTCAGCAGCTCATCCTGGAAACATGGAGGATTCATGATGAGATCACATGACTGTTTGTCTCAGTACCTGCTGCACTGTGATTAGCTGCCTGTCTATCTGCTGTGTTCTGAGTGGCTGCCTCACCAGCTGTTTCTCGAAGTATATGGACCAAATGACAGCGTAGTGTCCCACGGTGAGGATGAGGAAGAAGAGGAAGGCCAGCTCAGCATTACTCATCTTCCTCACTCGTCTGTAGTAGAAGACTGGCTGCCGCCAATCAGGAAGCCCATTCACCAGGATGTCATCATACCTGCCGACAAATAAAAATGTTGTTTATATATCCCTTATTGCAGAGTCCAACAGTCCTCAGTCCAACAGGAGATCTGTGGAGAGGTTGCAGAGGTGTTGCTCTGTCCTCTGATTGGCTGAGAGCCAGGTATATGTGTACTCACTTGCGTCGTCTCTCCTCATCCTTCAGGACTTCATAAATGGCCACTAGCTGAAAATCAAACAACACACTCTGAAGGTGAATCATGGGGACATTAAGTTTGATTTCTTTCATTTCATGATTTACAGTGCTGGTGCTCTGTCATTTAATTCATTATTGATTAATAAAAATCCTAACAGTGGCTGATGATGACTAACTCTCTGCAGATGGTCCTCATAATAATAAGTAATAATACATTTTATTTGGAGGCACCTTTCAAGTCACCCAAGGTCACCTTACAGAAAATAAAAGCATAAAAGATCACAAACATCATAATTCACAAGTTAGTCACATCCCCCCTCACCCCACCCCCCCATCACAACATCCCCCCTCACCCCATCCCATCACAACATCCCCCCTCACCCCATCCCATCACAACATCCCCCCTCACCCCATCCCCCCCTCACCCCATCCCATCACAACATCCCCCCATCACCCCTCACCTCATCACCCCATCACATCATCACATCATCACCCCATCCCCCCATCACCCCCTCACCCCATCACGTAGTGTGTGTGTATGTGTGTATGTGTGTGTGTGCGCGTGCGCAGTGACTTCCTCACTTGTCTAAACTGAGTTTCAGCATTTTCATCTTTGTTCTTGTCAGGATGCAGAGAAAGAGACAGCCGTCGGTACGCCTTTTTTATCTCTGCTGCTGATGCATCCTGAGACAGAGACAGACAGACAGACAGAAAAAAAGACAGACAGTGAGCCAATGAGACACACAGACATTTACTCACACCTGAATCTGAACACAGTTTGAACTGTTTGTTGTTTGTCACTCTGTTACAGATGTCTCCACATCAGGACATGTTTCCACATCAGGACGTCTCGGGAAACGTCAGAGTTTCTTTGAGCCTCCATGTTGCTGCTGTCACGCATGTCGTAACTTCGAACCTTTAAGCTTTTCTCTGATAACGCTGACTCCTTTCAGCCAATCACTGAGCTTCTCCAAACCGTCGACTGAAAACTGAAAAGAAGTCAACTTCTGCTTTCGCACGGGACACGAGCTCCTGCCTGCTGAACTGTCGCGCTCCTAAAACCACGTTACCTGACCTGCCGCACCTGGCAGAACGAGCCAATCACAGCACAGAAGGAAGGGACGAGGTGGACCAGGCAGCATTAACATCCAGCTAGCGGCTGCTGTGCGGTTACCATGGAGACATTAGCAGTTAGCACGGACCTGATCCAGGGACAGGAACTGGTAGAAAGTCTGCGGGATCTCCTCCACCAGGTCCAGCAGCTCCAGATCCGCGTCCCAGGCGGCCAGGGGGGGGGTTGAAGAGACCAGCAGGGTCAGGCAAAGCAGCAATGAGCCGCACGGACCCGCACAGACCCCCATCACCGAGAAGCCGTTCGAAGAAACGACAGAAAAAACGAGTCTCTGACGTGGGTTCACTGCAGTCCGTCCGCCAGCTCAGCGACAACTGACCCGGAAAAATACTGCCAGCATGCCAGTCGCATCCGGGTCAAACTGTCCAAATAGAAGTCCTCTGTGAGCGTTCCAGCGGCGACCACAGCGACAACTGGAGGAGGATCATAAAACTACAGCCAGAGACCGGAAGAAACGCAAGAGGTGGAACTACAAGCCCGTTTCCAAAAACGTTTGGACTGTGAGTAAAATGTAATGGTTTGTAAAATACTGACTCTCCACATTTAACTGAACAATGTTGAAAGTGAGAAATTTTGTTGTTTTTGAAAATGATTTCCTTGTAGAATTTGATGCAGCAACTCAGTTGAATTAAGTTGTTCAGGTTCATGTTTCGCTCTTCTTTTATCAAAACTCTGTTGGTGCTTGAACTGAGAAGACAAACTGTTTTTCTGAAAGACGAAACGTTTCCTTCATGAACGTTTTCAGCAGCTCAACAGTTCAGACTCTCCTTATTTTACCTTTCATAATGCTCCAAACATCTTCAGTGGGGGACAGTCTGGACTGCAGGCAGGCCAGGTGTGGTTTGGCATCTCCTGGGTGGAATAAGAAGGCCTTCCTCTGCACTGCAAACATCTACGGCCCCAACTTATTTTAAACTAAAGGAGGGTAATGACATTTCTCAGTTTCAACATTTGATGTTGTCTTTGTGCTATTTTTGAATGAAAAATAGAGTTTCAATATTGTGCAAATCATCCCATTCTGTTTCTATTTACATTTTAAACGGCGTCCCAACTTTTTGGAAACAGGGTTATAAATAAAGACCAGAGAAGAGAGATGGTAACGTTTTTTTAAGTTATCATACCTCTACAAGTGTATTTCAATAATATTTCATATAATAGCATTCAGGAATGCATTTTTGTTATCGTTATTATAGGACTATAATAACCCGATAACACGAGTTGCCCATGAACAGTTCAAGATGCTGGTTTTTGGAAGTTCATTGTGTTGTCTGGTGTATTTTCTCAGTCGTCTGGTTTCAGGCAGAAACAATCTTTATGTTGGTTTTGTCTTTGTGGCTTTCAGCTCATCTTCAGCCTTGTTCTAAGATTTAGCAGCATGTGGAGATTCATGTTGACTTGAACAAACCGGCACTGTGCCAGTCTGGGTTAGGGATTACCTAAATGTGACATCATCTGTCAGGTAACAGCAGAGGACTGTGGGAGTTTGAGAAAATTTAAAAAACAGAAACATGTGAGTCAGTATTTGCAATTCAAAACTTTTATTTTGTATTTATGACAATGAAGATCATAAGCTGCTTATTGACACACCTGGATCCATGATCAATAATCAGTATTAAAGAGTTGAAACAGAGTCGAGTTTTCTGATTTCACCAACCTCTAAGGTGCATAGAGAACATGAAAAGTCTGAAGAGATCCAAACGGCAGCAACAGTTTTAGAAAAAAGAACCGTTTGTCGATCACAGGTTAGTATTTATTCTACACTGAAGTGTGGCACTCTTTAATAATCACTATTTAAATTGATTATCCTTGTATTATTAATTTATTTAGCATATTATTGATAAAATTCAAATGATCAGTATTGAAATGCTAACCCTTGAAATGAGTTAAATATAGAGCATGGAGTCATGTCACTTCAGTCCAGATCTAAGGAGGTCTTTACTCTCCAGAACTTCTCCCGACAAAACAGCTAAACCAGAACAAACAGACCAACCTCACAGACTGTGATGTCACATGATGTAATGTCATTGGTCAAGTTTATCAGAACTTCATTTTTCACATGCAAAAAAATTAAATAAATAAATACAAATAAATCTGTGAGACTCTTCACGTTTTTGTTTCAGAAACACTAATGGTTTTAGTTCTAATTGGACTACAGACATTGCAGACTTGAGGAGGATGCTCGGTTTTAAAAACATGGAGGTATTCCTCAGTTTCAGTGTATCAGAAACACCTCTGCCCCTGAGCATGACAGCAGCTTCAGAGCTGATGGCCTGAGACAGGAGTCTTATACAGATCCATGTGTGATCCTGATCCAGTTCAGAAAACTCAAATATAGACAACAGAGAGAGATTAAAACAGGAAGTTCCCACTTTAACCATGCTCCCCCTACCTGTTGCATCGACACACCTGTAGTGTCCTCTCTAGCCCCCTGTAGTTGCTGTAGTCTGATGGTTATGAAGCGAGCCCCCCTCCCTCATGGTGTGCATAGAGTTCTGCGAGCTTTCGGAACCTTGGCCCCCACCCGCTCAGGAAGTCATAGTTCTGCTCAGACTCTGATGAGCTCAATGAGTCTAGTGAACTTAATGAGCTGAGCGACTCAGCAGCTGACTCACTGCCCTCGAAGGCGTAGGTCTGTAGAGAGTCGTAGGGGGGCGCTGTCAGGTCCCGGTCTGCCTCTTCGAGTTTTTCCCTGATGTCCTGGAACAGCCTGTTCTTATCTGTCCTGTACTCAACTGTTTTGGTAAGAATTCCTGGTTTCTGGTTGTTGGTGTCTTGGCAGGTTTGGTGCGTTTTGTTCAGGTGCCTCAAAGTGAGCATGTCAAAGGCCTCAGTGTCCTCCTCACCTCCACCTTCATCATCATAACGAACAATGTTCTCACGAATGTCACGCTCATCATCCATGATCAGAGGCTCTCTCCTCCTGTGTCTGACAGCAACTATTACAATGATGACACCTGAGGACATAGGAAGGGGTGGATTTAATCTAACACTGATATGAGGGTTAATTATTTCATGGTTGCTATCTTGACTGTGGGTGGTTGTAATCTTGATTGAAGGTGGTTTCTATCTTGAGTATGCGTGGTTGCTAGGATGTATAGCCTGGTTGCTAGGCAGTGTCTATCTACAGGCACAGTACCTTGCTGTTTCGACTTTCTGTTTCCAGAGCTTATTTTCAGATTAAGGTGAAAGAGTGTTTCAGCTGATGATCATGCCTCGGATCTTACCCAGCAGAGTCAGGACACAGGTGAGGACTACGACGGTGGCAGCAGTGCTGAGGCCAACCCCCAGCAGTGGTGATGCCCCCTGACTGCAGGAACGGCGGTTTCCGGCATCATCACAGGTGCAGACGATGATGGACAACATGTTGGTGCTGCTGAGAGATGGACTGCTGCCATCTGAAATGACCACTGGAAGAAAGTGAACCAGCTGATCCCGCTGCAGGAAACCACTATGCCGAGTCAGGATGGATGCCGTGTTGTCTGAGGACAGATGGATGGACAGGATGAAACACTTGAGTTATGTCTAGCTTGAAGTATCTGCATGGCTTTAAAATAATCAACTCAGAACTGAGAGGAGACTTTTTAAGACTTTGGACTGGGAAAATAACAATGTATAAATATCATTGTAATAGTCATAATTTTAGATTAGAGATTTTCAAATGGACCGCAACAGCAGGATCAAATATGGCCATGGTTGTCCATGAGTGACTGACTGACTAACTGACTGGCTGGGCGGCTGAGTGTTGGGAATCTTCCCTTTGGGTAATGCGCTTTCAAAATGAATCAGTGCAATCTGTTTTCTGTTGTGTCACCAGAGGGGATTTGCAGCAACCTGTGTTATGTTCTCAGATAATGTTTACAGTGGTTTCAGTCATTGACTGAAGCTCATTCCAAATTCAATGCATACTAATACGTTAATATTCTGTGTTCTTGGATACTAAAGGTTTCTGAATTCATTGACAAGACCAAAATCCAAAATCTGCTTCATGCATCAGCAAACAGGCTACGTAATGTCCCTGGTTCTCTTTTTTCAAAGTTTTGCACACTTGCTCAACCTCCAAACTATTTTCATTGGTCCAAATCATCGCTGATGGCCTTGATGTTTCCATTTCCTCTCCAGTCAGCGGTCAGTGTGGACAGTGTGGTTTATTTACGATGTTGAAAAGTGGCACATCTTATATGATCCACAGCACCCTTTCTGTGATATCCTACAACTTAAAACCTAAACAACACAATCCTAAAAAACAAAAACACATCACCACAATGTAAGATATAAAAGAACTCCCACGTCAAAAAACAAAGACAGCTAAAGGAAAGAAAGTCATAGTATATTTCAGTTAAATTCTGTGGCCCTGACGGCTCGCCTGGTTGAGTGTGTGCCCGATGTACTAAGGCTGTGTCCTTACCACAGTGGCCCAGGTTTGATTACAACCCAGAGCCCCTTGCTGCATGGCATCTCCAGCCCCCACAGCTGCATCACCAAACAAAGGGAAAAAAGTTCGATGCATAGGGGAAGATTGTCCCACAACATGGCACCACTGTAACAAAGGAACTTCTGGCTTCATTATTCACTCGAGGTCATATCACTTTATATGAATGTACACTGGCCCTGGTTATATTATGCTGAGCATGGACCATTGGGCTGAGCAAAAAGATTTCAATACCTGGGATGTGAATAAATTGGAATAAAATGAGCTGCCTTGGAAATTTGATCAATGATGTTGAGGATGGCTGTGTTATGAGTGACAGTGACAATGTTCACAGCTATGTTTGACCACTGATGGAAGAGGGCAAAGCAGACCAGAAATCACTTTGACGTTTTGTTCCAGGCACAGACCAAGCAGGCTGAGACAAACTTATGACCATCCCTCTCCATGGAAGGCCACCAAAAGCGTTCACCTCCACACTGAGCTAGTGCTGTGGGTCAGGTCGATTGAGGACTGGCCCTGACGTGAACTGGCACTTGAGCTCGTGAAATACTGACTCCACATGGAGGGTCTGGTGGAGAGAGGATGAGAAGGAGGTAAGAGCAGTGAGGGGGCCTGCCAGATGGCTGTAGTTGCAGGTGGAGCACCTGTAATAATGAGAAAACCCAAGAAAGCATTGTAGTTGCTTCAGGTTGGTGGATAATAGCCACTCAGTCAGTGAGACCTTGGTGGGGTCCATTTGCATCTGCCCATGTGCAATAACATATCCCAAAAAAGACACAGATGAAGCATTCCAACTGGCCCCAGTGGGACATCTTTTCCAGGTCAGTAAGACACAGAAAATAGAATAAGAGAATATATAGAACTGGAAGTAAAATAATAACTAATTTTGCTCCCACAAGTGAAAATATACACTGGTCTGTCTCCTGTCTGTCTCTCCGTCTGCCTCTCCCTCTGTCTCCTGTCTGTCTTTCCCTTTGCCTCTTTCCCTTTGCCTCTGTCTCCAGTCGGTGGCACGGTGGCACGGTGGAAACACCCTCGCCTCACAGCAAGAAGGTCCCGGGTTCGAATCTCGCTGCGGGCACCGGGTGTGTCCTACACCATGCCTTCGGTGCCTGCTGCTCGAGGAGGGCCTTTCTGTGTGGAGTTTGCATGTTCTCCCCGTGTTCACCTGGGGTATCCTCCGTAAAAATATACCCCCACTAAAAACATGCAAGAAGATCACCACCTGACCAATGGTGACGCCGAAGATGGGTCCCCAGGCGCCGGTCTGGCTGCCCACTGCTCCTGGTCTGCCGCGGAGGAGGGACGACCAGGATGGGTTAAAGGCGGAAGTCAAATTTCACCTCGTGTGCCGTGCTCGCATGTGTGTGACAAATAAAGGGGAATGTCTCCCCCCGATTCTTCTTCTTCTTCTTCAACTGTCTGTCTCTCCTGTGTCTGTCAGGTGTTGGTGTGTCTCTGTGCAGGGGGGTAGCTGACATGTGTGCCTCCTCCTCACCTGAGCGCTGCTACAATCAGTCATTCTCACCTGCAGCCACAGTATATAAGCAGCAGCACTCCACTCATTATTTGTCAAAGCGTCCGTTATGCCTTGTGGTAACGACTGAGTATTTATTTCTCCTTTGTTCTCGCCGGCTTGCCTGCCTGCCTGCCTGTATGTGCTCAGGTGCCTTGCCTTCACCTGTCTCCGTCCATGCCCTGGACCATGCCCTGCCTGTCCTTGTCTTTGGAAAAGACTGGATCTGCTTTCTTCAGGCCTACTCCTTGCTGAGCCTGAAAAATGAGTATCAGTTTCTTCTGCTCTCACAGTTAAAGACATAAAACCTTCCTGATCTCGTGTCCTCTCTGCTTCAGTGTGACATTTTGCGTCCTGTGAGCTGCTAAACTGAAATTCCATTATGTGATAAGTATGAAAAATATGTTGTAATTCATGTTAAAAGAGAGCTGAGTTGTTAGGAGCCGATGGAAAAGAATAAAATATGAATTTAATCTTGTATGTGTCTTAAATTCTTCACAGTGGAACTGAGAGAAACAGAAAGGAGAGCAGATCTAATAAAGGTAATCATCCTGATCTTTAATTGACTATTCCCCAACAAAATCGAATAGAATTTGAGTAAATGTTTTTCTGTCAGCCCTTAAAATGTCTTTCTCAGTGAATGAAGTGTATTCAGTTGTCACAGACATACTGTAGGTTGAAAGCTCCAGGAGAAAGATAGTCAGTGGTCTTTGAATAAAGAAATTTCAATCAAACAGTGGCCTTCATGTTCAGCCGCTGAAATTATCTGTCTGTCTGCCGTGGAGGAAGGACGACCAGGATGGGTTAAAGACGGAGGAAAAATTTCACCAGTGCATGGCGTGTGTGTGCATGTGGATGTTACTGTGTGACAAACAAAGGGGATTGTCCCTCTGATTCTTCTTCTTATCTGTTTTAGTAGTTTGTGTCTAAAATTTGTTCAAGCAGTTGTATCAAGTGAGGGAAATTCTTGGCCTGGTTTCATTATTTAAGGTAGAGCTTCATGATAACGTGTTTTTTTAAGGTGTACTTTACCTTTATTGTCTCTCAGGGTGAAGTTGGGGTTCCCAGCAGCCTCAGTGCTCAGAGAAAACAGGAAGTGATGTCCATTCTCTGGTTCATCACGATCCACAGCACTCAGAGTCTCAATGATCTGAGATTTCAAAGGTCAAAGACAAAGAGAAAATTATTTCTGTCTGTTTTAGACTGAAAGCACTTAATATACTGTCAGATTCAATCTGTTGTGGATGATGAATTCCTGCAGAGATTTGGATCCTGCTGCACAAAGAAAAACCACCAATGCCAGGCGTTATTATCATTTTGTGTCAGCATGTGGTTATAAAGAAAATAAAGCAGATGGAGAAGAGGAAATTTTCTCACTATTGGACTCTTCATTTCCTGGAGGAACATAGCATACGAGTTTGTTCATGTTTCCCTGGAAGGTTATATGAAACTGAGCAGAGGAAGCGGAAAGACATCAGGGAAGCACCCAGAATGTGTGGCTATCCAAACTGGGCTTTCATCAAGACCACAAAAAGACACAGAACAGAGAGAGAAGAAACCGAACGTAAATGGAACAACATTGTAATCCCCTACATTGCAGGAGTATCTGAAGAACTCAGAAGGACTTTCAACAAACACCAATACCCTGTTCACTTCAAGCCCAGCAACAACTTAAGACAGAAACTTGTCCACGACAAAACACCCAGACACAAGCAGAGCAATGTAGTGTATGCAGTGCAATGCAGCGACGAATCACAAGTGCATGGCACAACACAGAAGAGCCAGCACCTCAGGTCAAGACTCAGCAGTCCACCTACATCTCAAGGACATGGGCCATTCTTTTGAGGACAATCAATCAATCAATATTCCTTTATTTGTCCCGCGAGGGGAAATTTCAGAATCATAATGTACACATTTTGGCCAGGGAAGACTGATGGTTTGAAATAGGAGTGAAAGAATCCATCCATATCAAACTGGAAAGACCCTCACTGAACAGAGGAGGCGGGCTAAGACACCACTTATCAGCCACTTACAATGCAGTCCTGAGATCTCTCCCCCGGGCAGCACAACAACCATTCACACCAGGAATCACATGACCCTATTGTGTCACATGATGGGTGGGCGGGTCAACGACCCAACCATTACCACACATCAACACCTATTGTGCCAGCCACACCCTGACTCATGTGTCTGTAATGAGTCGCATGATCCTGGGTGGAGGTATGATCCTGCAAGAGGATAATTACCTGAGACCCCTAACCAGTCAATTAGAACTGAAGACGCCTTTTGGATAAGAGGTGAAACATCCTCTAGAACCACAAACAAGTCCAGTTGCCTTTGGAAGCACTTAGAGGCAGCCTCAGTGTATTTGTGTTTGTCACATTTTCCCATTGGATCAATCTTTCAGTTACAATTACAATTACAACTAGTCATTTTGCAGACGCTTTTATCCAAAGCAACGTACATATGAGATTTTTCATACATCACAAGCAAGGTTCTAGATGGGAGAGAACAACAAGAGTAAGTGCCCTAACGCAACTTTCTGGTCCAACTGGACATAGGTGCTACGAGACAATGCTACAAATAATGCAAAAAGTGCATAGAGTCGACCGAGAGTTTTTTTTTTTTTTTTTAAATAAAACAAGGTGTTAGTTCGGAGTGACAGTGCTTAAACTAACTGAAACAAAAACACCCGATTGGCCCTTTAAAGTGTCTCCCTTTAACAGAACAACAAGCAGCTATTGTAAGAAGTGGATATGAGACTCAAAGGGGCGCCCACTCAATTTCCCGAGCTCATAAATCCATGTCATGTGACTTCAGGCTGATCCTGGTCATCAGACTGATCCCAGTCATGTGACATCAGACTGGGATCAGATTAGTTGCACAGTGATGGAACATTTGGATGCAGACCATAAACAGATTACAACAGATTTTTGAACACTTCAATATCCTTAAATAACACATAAATAACAGCTGATTCATTGGAAGGATAACAGTCACAGCTGCTGAGTCTTAAGACACCACCAAGCAGCAGCAGCTGGCTCAATGGCACTCAGGCAGTCCAACACCTGCATCATCATTTACTGAACTTTACTTCTCTTTATGTTTATAAATGTAAGTGAACTGTAAATGAATAAGTACATTGCTCACTGTGAGAGTTTATGTTGAAGTTGAGCATAATTTTAAAGACAGTTTGAGAAGAGATGTGAATTTGTTTTGTTGGCAGCTCTTCCCTGTATAAAACTCTAAACTCGAAAAAATTTTGTACTGAGGCTCTAACAATTGGATGACCAATAACTAAAGCAATCAAAAAACATAAGCAAAACACAGAAATATACAAAATAACAAACAACTAGAATACATTTAATTGTTGAAACACTGTCTCTGAGTCACAATGTTTCTACACATAATAATGAAAGCTGGACTGAACCACAGATTTCATAAGACAGCAAAAATCTGATATTTCACTCTGAGTTTATTAAGTCTGTGATGTGGGCCAATTAAATTTGAGAAACTGTGCAGTTTCTGGACCAATGAAAAGTATTTCTACTGCGGCTCTGAGAGTCAAAGCATGACAACATTTCAGAAAATACTGTGTGTAACAAACAGTATCCAGGTGATGCTTACCTGTCCAGGTTCTGAGTTCTCACAGACGAATGTTTCGTAGTCGATGGCAAAGCTTGGAGCATTATCGTTAACGTCTGTCACAGAGACCAGAACCACAGCTTTCCCCACCTGAGCCTGATCCACTGACACACACAGACACACCTGTCAGGTACGTCGGCTGAGCTGATTACATCATAACCAGACAGGAAGTCACCAAAAAAAAATAACAAACAGGAGGTTAACAATCTTTTATATCATTTGTTTTAATCCTGCAAAATTGAGACATCATAGTTTTATGGGGTTATGAACTGGGCTGTTTGTTGCTGGGAGCAGTGACTGCCTAAAGTGCTGACCTTGACTGCCTTGTTGCATTATTAATATGGATGAAATTGTCTCTTCTGAGCATTTTTATATCAAAACGGCTCTCTTTTCTTTTCTTAAGTTAATGTTTTTATGATTAATTTTCAAATGTGATTTGGGGCAAGTAGCTAACCCTGCTCATCACATAAAAGTACACCTGAGCATTAGCTCAGGGCGAGTGATATCATTCAGGTGGTAGAAACTAACTTGACAAGTTTAATGTCTTCATTTAACTCTTGTCATCCTCCTGATCATCTGTAGCCCCTTATTACACTGGATTCATTCAGCCACCAATCACATTTAAATTATCTGAATGAAACTAAACCAAACCCACATATTCAATTCCTTTTTTCACGGTTATGAGTTATACAGCAGGTGAACATAGACAGAACTGATACACCGTCGCATCACATTATAACAAAGCACTACACCATAATAACAATTAGCAAACAGTTGGATTACAGTTTGTCAGTAAATAAGAGTGAGTGCAGGTCTAAGGGGTAAGTTATGGTGAAGGGGAACACATTACAGGAGGGGATGAGTGTGGATCTAATCCCAGAGAAGGGGGGTAGAGGCTGAGTGAGGCTGGGAACTCTTTAGAGGATTTTGGCGAGGCCATCCCTATAGGCTGCACTTGGACCCTTTGGAGGGGCATGGCCTATGGAGGGGACTGCCTCGAATCCTACCTTAACCCTCGGGAGGGGCTGTAGGTTTTGGTGCCTTTTTGGATGCATTACGTTTAAATGTGTCCATTCATCTATCAGAGTTGTTGGTTTGATCCTCAGCTCCTCCGGTCCAAATGTTGAAGTGTGCTTGAACAAAACTGTTGTGTTGGTGTCATGGAAAAACAAGAACTCAAACCCAAATGCAGACCAGAAGGTGCAGACAAAGGGGAAGACACAGGCTTAAATAGACAGGGGAGGAGAACTAATCAGGCACAGGTGAAACGAATCAACTCAAGGGCAGGAAAACACAGGCAGTAAAGTAAAATCAGACACATCAGGAAAGACTTCAAAATAAAGCAGGAAATAACAAAACTAAACAGACTGGATCATCACAAAAAACAGCTTGTAAAGCGCTTTGGGTCCCTTATAAATTGAACTATTTACCACGCATCTCAGCACTATTTATGTTCACCTTTGTCCCTCGAACTTTAAAGAGTAACTTAACTTGTTGCTCACATTTCCACCTAGTGGGAATCCAAAATTCATAGTTATGGTTGTATTGGCCTCATGCAGAAGTCTGTCTCTGTTACTGTAGACGGTTTCCCTCCCATTAGAGCAGGGTTTCTCATATTAACTCTATAGAATGGGACCAGGGTTAATAAAATGACAAAAAAAAACAACAAAAAAAACTGTTACTGTTCAAAGTGAGATGAAGTCTAAACTCACAGGTCTCTGTGGCGAGGACAGTGATGTTGTGCAGAGCGATGACTTCTCTGTCCAGAGGTCTGCCTGTCGTGATCACACCTGAACTGCTGTCAATGTTAAAGTAACGCATCACATCTGACTTCCTGTCTATAGAGTACCTGCACACAGATTTAACACTGTTAAAACACCAGCACTGATTTTGACTCTGGATCTGTTTAAAAGTGGTAATGTTTGTACCTGATGGGGCTGTTGGTAGCATCGGGATCATGAGCTAAAACTGAACCCACTTCAGTTCCAACTGCAGCTCCCTCAGAGATCACCATCTGACTGACGGACGAGGAGAAGATGGGAGGCTCGTCCACGTTCTCCACCAGCAGACGTACTGTTGTCACATCGCTAAAAGGACCTGTCGACAGGTAGCGAGCGTCCACGTAACGATTGGATGCCTCAACACGCAACACGTAGCTTGACTTTATCTCAAAGTCCAGAGTCTGGAGGGAGAAGAGGGGTGGACTGATTTAGACACCGCTCTGCTTCTACTAAAGCTTATCTCGGCTTCCTGACTTCATTATCGCATCATGTGGAGATAAACTAGTCTCATATGGAGCTGTTAAAGCCTGATTTAAAAGGACATGATGTCCATTACTGAATATGTGTTCTCAAGATTCTTAATAAAATCAAGTATGGAGCAGTTAGCTTTGGGAATACCAGATCATTTTGTCTTTGCATGCATCACTGACATCAATCTAAATTTAAAACACAGTGTGTTGATGGTTGTCAGCAGCTGTTCAGCAGCAGTGGACTCTCCTCTGGGACCGTCACTGAAAACGCAGATTTAATCCAGAGAAGTGCTGGAGCACACTGCAGACTAATGCAATGATCAAACAGGCAGAGAGTTTCAAGCTGCAGATGTTCAGACAGGTTGACGGTTTAACATCTGGGTGATGAAATAAAAAAAAGCAATCAGAGTGACCCAAAACCCAGAACATTCATCCCTGGAAAGAAGTGTACTTTTCTGTGATCGCCAGAAACTGGTGACCTGGTACAAGACAAAACTTCAGGTCCACTGTGATGTTTTAAAAGAACTCCTGGCAGAACACAGTGCAGCAGACAGAAATGCCAGACGAACATATATTTTAAAAAACTGTTTTTTAACTGTCTCGTAGAGGTTTTAACAACCATGCATCACTCACTGGTCACAGGCACCCACAGCTCTAAAAACTGCTCTCATTAAACTGCTGCTTACAGAAGACCTTTCAGACTGGTCTGTCACCTCTAACTTCAGGCCAGTCACAGACCTGCGATTGCTCAGGAACATTTTAGAAACACTTGTTTTAAAGCAGCTGAATGATTTCCTCTGTGACGACACACACCGTGTTTGAACTGTTCCAGTCTGGTTTCAGGGTCCAGCACAGTCCAGAAGCAGCTCGAGTCAAAGCTGTGAATGACCTCAGAATGAACAGTGATGAGAAAAAGCTGTCTGTGCCGGTCCTGGTAGACCTCAGCGCTGCATTCGATCCTGTAGATCAGAATATTCTGCTGGACAGACTTGAGCACTGGGTTGACACAGTTCTTACAAGAGTTTTATGTGGCCATGGATGATCAGTCCTCTAATAAAACAGACCTGACATGTGGTGTCCCACAGGGCTCTGTCTTTGGTCCAGCCCTGTTCAGTCTCTATATGTTACTGCTTGGCAATATTATTAGAAATCGTAACATCAGTTTCCATAATTATGCAGATGATACCCAGCTGTATCTGTCTGTCGGCTCAAGTGATTCCTGTTCTATCAGCAGCTGAATTACATGTACCAGCCTGTGGATGACTCTGAACTCCTGACAGTTAAATCAAGACAAAACTGAAATCCTGGTTACTGGGGTCAAAGCTGAGAGACAGAAACTGTCTGAACACCTGAATCTACTGACACTGACACAGGTCAGAAGCCTGAAACCATGGACTCGGAGCTGAACTTTGAATGTCACATTAGAAACCAAAGTGTCCTTCTGTCATTGAAGGAATATTTCCAGAGTCAGAAAGTTTCCGTCATTGAAGGAATATTTCCAGAGTCAGAAAGTTTCAGGCAGAAATGGAAAAGTTAATCAGGCTTTAATCTCCAGCAGGCTGGACGGCTGTAAAGCTCTTCTGTCTGCTGAGTCTCAGAAAGCTGCTGGTCAGTTTCAGCTCGCACAGAACACAACAGAACCAGTTCTGACAAAAACCAGACCGAGAGTCCACATTAGCCTAATCTGAAAACCTTCACATTGGTCACCTGTAATCTGAAAACATTCACATTCTCTTCACATTCTAGGTCTCTCAGATCCTCTGACTCAAACCCCTTGATTGTTCCTGAACCAGAACTAAAAGCCTCAGAGAGGCAGCCTTTGTTAATTAAAACTCTGGACCAGCCTCCCTGAAGGTCTGAGGGGGTCTACGTCTGTTCACACCTTTAAACAATATCTTGAGACACATGTTTTTAACATGACATCCTCCTGAAGGGTCTTTTCTTTTCACCTAACTGCTGTTTTATTTCATCTTATCCAGCTGTTTTAATTCCACTTTATTTTATTTTAATTTTTTTCCATTGTTTTTTTTGTTTTATCACACATGTAATTATTATTTGCTTTTATGTTTAGCACTTCATGTTGCATTTTATGCATCACTTGTGCTATGTATACGAAGTGCATTATTATTAAGATAACCAGTATGTTCTCCAAGCACACCAGTGCCTGCAAGGAGGGCTGTGCCTTCTAACATGAAAGCAGAAGCTTCCACAAGAAAACCAGTATGTTTTGCAAGGAAACCAGTACCTGCCTCTAGAAGACTAGCTAATTCCACAAAGAAGACAGTACCTTTCTACATGGAAATTAGTTACTGATATAAGAACACCAGAAACCAGCACATATTTATGTTAAAGAAACCAGTATCTTAAGTAGTGTAACTAATACCTTCACTAGGGTCTCCAGTACTTCTGTGGGTGGCTGTGGCTCAGGAGGTAGAGTGGCTGTCCACCTATCAGGAGGTCAGTGGTTAGATCCCCAAAACTGCCCCTGATTCTGTGCCATTGGTGTGTGGATTCATATGTACGTCGCTTTGCATAAAAGCGTCTGTCAAATGACTAACTGTAACTGCAGTACTCACTGGGAATAAACCAGTACCTTGTGTAGTATGACCACTCCTTCCTGTGTGTTTGGATCAGTGATGATCCTGAAGGTCCCCAGTCCATCTCCATCCAGGATCCTATAGTCCATCTCAGCGTTTGGTCCAACATCCAGATCCAGAGCTTTGATCTTAGCAAGCCCAGCTAAAACTGGTACAGACTCTGGAACACTGAACTGGTAGCTCTCTGTAGGGACACAGTTTCACACACAGGTACACCCAGGTGCAGGTCAACAGACATATGATAATATCCTCTCCTCTTTACTCGAACTGTTGATATCTTCATCCAATGTGCTGTGGAGGATCCTGAAAGACCTGCCGGTGTAATCTGTCACAGAGTCCTGCACGGGTCCAATTTTCGAAACCCGTGCCCGCCCCGCCCGTCAATCATCAGACCCGTGAACCGACCCGTTACCCGTGATTGCATCAAATGTCAAACCAGCCCCGCCCCGCCCGTCAAAAAATGGACCCGTGTCCCGACCCGTTACCCGTGATTACATGCACTAAATAGCCTACAACAGACGGTCTCTCACTTAAAAAAAACGTTCTGTTAAGCCTGTTTTAACACAAGATGACAGCAGCCTTCATTAACGCTCTCAGCGAAGTCTTACAGTAGTAGACTGACTAGTCACACACAGACGCACCACTATTTCATATTCACCGCTTGCTAACTTAGCTCGTATCTCCTTCTCCTCCATGCTGTTTTTGTTGTTATTTCCGCGCGCGCGCGCGCTGTTGTCGGGGTGTGTGTTTATGTACTGGAGGTCAGAGGGCGTGCTGCGCGGTGCGCAGCGTCTTCGCTGCGTCATGCTGCTTGAAACTAGTGATTTTCATGACACAATAAAATGTTACCCGCCCGCTTTTGGTTCCGTTCCGCCCGTGCCCGTACCCGTAAAATTATAAATGCATATTTTCCACCCGTTTGTACCCGTCAATTGCGGGTACCCGTCGGATATCCGCGGGTACCCGGCCCGTTGCAGGACTCTAATCTGTCACCTCGCAGTATTTCTATGATGTCATAGTGAAAGGTCAGAGGTCAAACTTACTGCGGGGGAAACGAGGAGGGTTGTCATTGACGTCAGTCAGCATTACTGTGACAGATGTGGTTCCTGACAGACCACCCATCTGGCCAATCATGTCTTTAGCCTGGATGACCAGCAGGTAACAGTCCTGCACCTCCCGGTCCATGTCTGCAAGAGCTGTCCTCACTACACCTGCAGGACAGGTAAGATTCAGGTTTAACAAACAAAACACCACACCAACAACAAACTTGATAAATGCTGTTTAATAATGATTTGATCTGCAAGATTTTAAATTACATTTCACTCAGATAGCACATCATACCTCAAATTATGAAATGCTATGCTAATGAGTAGATACCACCAGTTAGCTTATATGTCTGTGAAGATTCTCATTCATCCAGGTCCTGGTACTTCTAAGTGCTTCACAAAGCCAATTGGACTTGCTTGTGGTTCTAGAAGACATTTCGTTTCTCATGCAAGAGGCTTTTTCAATTTTCAATCAAAGTTGTGATAATGTGATGCTACAGTGATTTCCTGTTTAGATTGGACAGTCTACAGATGTTTCCTAAATTTAATGTTTTTTTCTTTTTTGTGCTCTTTTCAGTCTGACTCAACAGGAAGTGAAAACATCATGTGATCTCTGACCATATCAGAGCAGATGGTACTGATCTTAAATACATGCATGATTTAGAGCAGAGGAGGCTGAAGCTGTTTATGATCAAATAATCCTCACACACACACGCACATAATCTCTTTCAATCTGTCGCTCTGCAGAGGATGAGTTAATTCACCGCCTCTCTGTGAACCATAAACATGTTTCAGGATCATTTACAGGTTAATGTCTGCTGCAGATAGAGAGGATGAGAAGGGGGAGCAAGCACGCTAAACTGGTTTATATAAGAGGGAGACATTGAAACATGACAGCGGGGCTTAGCTGAGTTCACGTGTTTAAATATTCAGACGTTTTGAGTCTGAATCAATGATTAAATGGTAGGTTTGTTTAATGAAGACTACGTCCTGGTATTTTGTTACAGAGTCTAATATCCACATAACTGTTAGCGTTAGCGAGGTGACTTCATGTGTCTTTACATATCTTATTTAACATATATGAGTCTTTTATGATCACTTACAGATGTAACAAATTATAATAGTTTTGATTTAGAAAAACATGCTTTGAAATATGTCTGTTTTCCCCCAAATGTGTTCTGTTTCTACATAAGTTATAATTCATGTCAAGTCCTCCTCTTGTTCAACTCCAAAGGACACAAGAACAGGTCAAATTTCCAACTCAATCAACTTTATTTTTTTCTTCCAACTTTTGTTCTGTGATTGGTTGGCTTCGTCAGTTGAATGGTCAGTACAGTAAATTAGATTGTAAACCATTGCTGCCTTTGGACTGAATCCATGAGTGAACTTAATGCTTCTTCTGTCTGAAGTCTGTTTGTTGGAATGCCTGAGGATCTCCATTCCTTCTCAGGTTCTCCAAATCAGTGACAGTGACTGATCAAGTAATGAGTAGCTGGTTTGCTGCTGCTGCTGCACTCTGGGAAGTGTAGTTCTTTGAGCAGTGTTAAATATATGGAAAAGCTCCATTCCTGTGATTCAGCTCAACAATTCAAGTAACAATTAATCCTCTAGTTAGTAGTAATAGTTAGTAGTATTGTATTTCATTAATGACTTCTTATGTTTGTTGGCATCTATCTGTTTCTGTACTGTTTGTTGTAGAAACTTCATTTCAATGTCAAAACATACATCTTCTACAGGAGACATATCTGATTGCTTGCTTTTATGATAACATGTTTCAGTGATTTTATATATTTTTTTGAAGTTTTAAAATTGAGAATGGAAGTCTATGGGAGGAATATTTGAAAGTTGAAATCTCAATAGCTACACGTGCTGAAGAATTCATGCTTGCATTCAGTAAGTCTGTAGCATTTGATATAAATTCACCTGTAGGCGGCGCTAAAATATTTGAAAATTGCAACCAGCGGCAGCAGCAGCAGTAGTGAGCAACCTCCAGCTTTACACACATTTTCTACAAGAAATGTAAATTCTAGATATTATCAATTAATCTGTGGATGATTTTCCTGACTAATCCTTAAATAGTTAAATTGAGGTTGTCTTCAAATGGCTTGTTTTGTCTGACCAACAGTCCAGAACACAAAGAGGTTTAATTTGGTAGAACATCTGAAAATATTCTGATATGAAAAGCTGGAAACAGAGAACGTTTTGAGTTTTTGCTTGAAGAATCATTGAAAACACATACTCAGGTGTGTTCAGGTTTTGCATTTAGGTGTACTCTGTCGTTGTACTTGGGTGTTATGTTTATGTTCATGTGTGCTCTCTTGATGTATTCTTGTGTTGCGTTCAGGTGTTGGATTCATGTGTGTTCGTGTGGTGTGTTAAGCTGTGTTTAGGTTTTTTCTTCAGATGTGTTCAGGCATTTGGTCCAGTTGTATTCAGGTGCTGTTTACGGGTGTTAAATTCAGGTGTTGTGTTCAGGAGCTGCATTCAGGAGTGGTGTTCAAGTGTTGTGTGCTTGTGTGTGCTGGTGCTTTCATGAATTATTATCAGATGTTATGTTCAGATGTTGCATTCAAATGTATTCAGGTGTGATCTCACCTGTCTTTGGCTCCACAGAGAAGTATGGCTGACCCTGCACTATGCTATAAATCAATCTGGCAGAGTTTCCATAAGTTGGATCATCAGCGTCTGTCGCAACCACCGTCACCACTGACGTACCTATAGAGAAATGATTTAAAATACATCTTTAATTAACAAAGTGAGGAGGTCACACTGCTTCCATGAAAGAACAAGCAAACAAATCGAATCAAAGGGTTTAAAAAACAGTAAGAGCCTGTTTGATTTCTGCTTTTCACATTAAAAGTGTGTTAAAACTCTGACTTTCACATTAACAGTCTGTATAAAGTAAGATTTTCATATTAGGAGCAGCAGCCTATGACACGTGGTTAACTATAGCTTTTTGGTGATCATTGTCTCAAACAAGTCACTGTTATTAATCAGCAGAGGAAACTTCAGCTTCTGGATGATTTCAGTCTGAATAAAAACAGATCCTTCAGTGTTTCTCTCATTACACAGAAAGTTTTTCTTATATTTTTCTTATATGTATATGTATATTATATTATAACCTTTCACAGATTATAGATAGCAGCTGATATCGTTATTACTGAGTAATAATGCCCTTCATTTAGAATGCAGGCATTCAGACTAACCTACGGGAGACCTCTCAGCTACACTGGCTGTATATGGTCCCTCCAGGAACTTGGGCTCATTGTCATTGATGTCCTGGACTTTGATGATGAACTGTGATTCGGGTTCGACCGGCAGGTTGGTCTTCCGGTCTCGAGCCTGAGCTCTCAAGGTGTAGTACGCCTGCTGTTCCCGGTCCAGCCTCTTGGTGGCATGAATATCTCCTGTATTCTCATCAATGGTGAATATGGACATCGCTCCTTCACCATTCAGGATGTACCTCACCTGACCTTCACCTTTATCCATGTCAGAGTGGAGCTGCACAGACCAGAGACAACCGAGTAAACCCGCAGAGGAAACCAGTTCAATTAAATCATAATAATAATAATAATAATAATAATAATAATAACAACTTTATTTCTATTGCACCTTTGCTACAGGAATTGCAGCTTAAAGTTTGCAAGAAAGAAATAATATGCACCAAGTAAGTGCTTTACATAGTTAAAGGGCGGGTATCAGTTTTATTTCTGTGTGTCCAGGATAGGTTTACCCTAGCTTAGCACAAAGAGTGGAAGCAGGGGAAACTGTTAGCCTAGCTTAGCACAAAGACTGGGAGCAGGGGCTAGCTGCGAGCCTTACTCAGCATAAAGACTGGAAGCAGAGGAAACTATTAGCCTAGCCTAGCACAAAGACTGGGAGTGGATGTTAACTGTTAGCCTTACTTAGCACAAAGACTGGAAGCAGAGGAAACTGTTACCCTAGCTTAGCACAAAGACTGGGAGTGGATGTTAACTGTTAGCCTTACTCAGCACAAAGACTGGAAGCAGAGGAAACTGTTAGCATAGCTTAGCACAAAGACTGGAAGCAGGGAACACTGTTAGCCTAGCCTAGCACAAAAAAAGAATCCACCTTCGAATAACTAAGTCAAATCTAAGTGGTGGCACGGTGGTACAGTGGCAACACACATCACAGAACATGGGGAGTGTTCTCCCTGTGTTCACCTGGGGGAAACCCCCCTCTAAAAAACATGCATGAAGATCACCACCTGACCAATAGTGACGAAAAAGAAACTAGGTCCCCACCGCTCCTGGACTTACCAGGATGGGTTAAAAGCAGAAGAAGAATTTCACCAAGCATAGCGTGTGTGTGCATGTTCTGTGTGGTGTGACAAATAAAGGAAGTCTTTCTTTGTCTGCCTGATTCAAGTGCTTTATCTTGTTTATCTTTCTTTCCTGTGAAAAAACTCAATGCAGAACTTGAATTTTGAATCTGCTGTTTTAAGTCGTCATCACTGAGTAATTACCATATAAACACAATAAGTATTGAGTGTGATTTAACCAACTGTCTAAACTGTAAACAGGTATGTTCTGATTCTTTTGAAGCCCTTAGTGTAGTCACAGGCACAAGCTTTCTCCCCCTGTCATGACAATGTAAAGCAGTATATCACCTGTAAAGCTATCACAATCAATTCAACCCATGTTTCTGGATGTTACCATTCATAGAACAGCAGAAGAATGAGGATGGAACCCTGTGGAACTGCACAGTTGAATAGTTCTTTACATGGTGTATGTTGGATTTTTGAACATGTGTTGAAACAGATGTGATAAGGAGAATTTGTAGTTTTAGCAGCAGTTAAAAATGGAGCTGTTTGTACTGAACCAAACATGTCCTCAAGTCTTTCTGAGTTTGCTGGTTCAGTTCTGCTTTTAAAATATCCTCCAGTTTTTACATGTGATTAGTTGGTGATTTGCTGTCAACTGTACACACACACAAACACACACACACACACACACACACACACACACACACACACACTGATCTGTCAGGTTGAGTGTGTACAGCTGTCGGCTAAAAGACTGACGTTGTGTTACTCATCTCAGAATGGGCTCTGTGTGTGTTCATAGCTACAGCCCAATCATCTCACAGAACATGGGCAGCTGTGTCATCCAATCAGAGACCAGATCTCAGGCTTGAGGACATGAAAAGAAAACAGATAAAATGATTTCAGATGAAGAACATGAATGTCTGACAGCCGACTGAAATAGAGAAAATAATAATGAAGAGATATTAGAAGGTGAACTTCACTGATCACACTTGTTACGTGTTACAGAAGTGAAGCAGGTGTAATGATTCAAAGTGTCCATTAGGTGGGGTTGAATATAAACATCAATGTGAATGTGACTGAAAACTCAAAATTTGAAGTCAGAAGGTGGCCTGAACTGACTCTCAAATCTGATTCTAATTATTAACAATGGAGTAATTAATGGAAATGAGTTAATGATGTAAAATGGATTTGTACCTTCCCGACATACAGTGGCTCGTCTCCAGTGTACTCCTCCAGGATGAAGAACTGGTTCCACACCCAGCTCCTCCTGCTCCTCTGGTGAGAGTGGACATGTCCTGCTGCTCCTTGTCCTCGTCCTCCATTACCTCCTGCTTCTACTCGTCCTTGCTGTCCTCCTCCATCACCTCTTGCTGCCTCTCGTCCTAGCAGCTGACAAAGGAGGACAGAGTTCAGGGTCATCGCCTCACAGCCTGGTTCCTCCCACTGGGTGAACATACTAAGCATGCTCAGAAACCACAGACAGTTCATCGCTGAGGAGACAGACACCAACTAGGAGATGTCAAATTGTCCAACAAGGAGACAACAAACTGTCCAATGAAGAGATGTCAAACTGTCCAACAAGGAGATTTCAAACTGTTCAATGAAGAGGTGTCAGATAGTCCAACAAGGAGGTGCCAAACTGTCCAATGAAGAGACATCAAATGGTCCAATGAAGAGATGTCAAACTGGTTGAAACCCAGAGATCAGTCTGCCAGACTTCCTCTCAGGTTGGGTAGGGCTGAATCCCTGTGAACACCTGAAACAAAATTTGATTTATCCATAAAATCTGTAACTATCTATAATTATCTATTATCTACAATAAGAATACAGAGTATGTGTGTGAGTAGCTTTAGGTTTCAACCCATCAAAATATCAGTGTCAGAGAGTACAGTGTCCCACATGAACTCATCTTCCTGCACCTTTGATATCATCCCCACTAAGCTGCTCAAGGAGGTATTCCCCGCTGTTTTTAACAACTCTTTGACCTCTGTGACTCAGCATGCAGCTGTTCACCCACTGCTATCTTACCCCCTTATCCTTTATCTCAGGTTCTGTTGAAAGTAATTCAATCCAAACTGCTATCTTTGATGAATACTAACAGTGTTTTTAACAGCTTCCTGTGTGTTTTTTTGTGGTTTCACAGTACTCAGACAGCATGTGTTAAGGTTACTATCGACCTGCCGCTAACTCCAGACAGAGACGACTTTTTGATTTTAGTTCTTTTACATTTAAGTGTTGCCTCTGACACAGTTGATTACAGTATTCACTTACATCATTTGGAGAGCTGGGGAGGCATCGAGAACGTTTTCTGTCACTGTGGGTAACTCTTCTTCCTCAATGGCTCAGTTGAACTGTGGTGTACCTGAAGGCTCAGTTCTTGGCCCCCTTCTCTTTACTACATACATGCTGCCTCTTGGCCAGGTTATTCAATATCATGATGTGTTCTATGCAGAGGACACTCAGTTCTACATGTCGTTACAACCCACAGATCCTAGCAGCCGAGCTAATCTTACAACCTGCCTCTCTAATGTCAGATCCCGGATGTCCCAGAATTTTCTTAAATTTAATGATGAGGAGTCTGAAGTCATTCAGTTCAGTTCCCTAAATTCCATCAGCTCCTTTGGTGCTAATCTTGATGGTCTCTTAAAATAATACCACACAGGCTGCTGGGAATCTATAGCTAATATTTGATGGTCAAGTCAAAGTTCTGTTCAGTCATGTTTCATCCAGTTTGTTAATCTCTAAAATTATGTGAATTGCAGATCTACAAAAAGTTGTCCATGCTTTTATGTATTTCTCCTTTCAGCCGGGACTCCCTCCATTGTCTGTAGCTGTAAAAATGCTGCTGCTTGACTCATTACTGGAACAAAAAGGCACGATCACATCACTCCCGCACTTGCCTCCTTACACCAGCTCTCTGTTTTATATTTTGAATTGATTTTTATTTTTTATTGCTTACTTTCAATGCCTTAAACAGTTTTATTCTTACATGCAGGTGTGACCTGTTAAACTGGTCTGTGCCCTCTCGACCATTAAGATCTGAGGATAGAGCGCTGCTGGTTCCTACCAGGTCTCGGTTTATGACTGAGGCTGATCGGGCTTTTGCTATTAAAGCCTCCAGGCTGTGGAACTCTCTGCCTGCTGCACTCGGACACATCGAGTCTTTGGCTTCTTTTAAATCTCTTGTTTCATGTATGTTTTTATACTCTTTTTATTCCAGTTTATTTTATCTTATCCTTGGCCTTTTTCTCATTTTATCTGCTTTATCTGAGTTTATTTTTTTCTTTTGTAAAGCACTTATATAAGTAAAATGGGGGTGGCTGTGGCTCAGGAGGTACAGCGGTCGTCTAACGATCAGGAGGTCGGTGGTTTGATCCCTGGCCTCATCAGTCCACACGCCGAAGTATCCTTGGACAAGATACTGAACCCCAAAACTGCCCCTAATGCTGCGCCATCTGTGTGAATTCATATGTATGTCGCTTTGGATAAAAGTGTGTGCCAAAATGACTAACTGTAATGTATTATTATTATATTATTAAGTTTTCTGTATTCTTGGACTGAAACAATCCAGTGAATCAACCAAAGTAGTAAGAGAACAAACCACAAGCACATTAACATCATATGTTGTGTCAGCTCATTATACATCCACACAGCTGTGAGCAGATGACAATAGATGAATGAAGTGAAAGACAGGCTGACCTTCCAGCACCAATTGCAACACATAATGTAAACTAAAACAATCTGTAATTAACATTAAATCTGGTCCATTTTATTCTGTTCGTAAAGTGACCACTGTAATTTTATTTACAGAGAATATTTTATAGTAATTACCCTGACAAAAACCTAAATAACTGACAGTTAAATAGCAAAATTTGAAATGTAAATAACTTTAATTGAATAAAATTTTACTCCAGTGAAGAAAACTAAAACTGTCAATGCTTCTGTAGATAATGTTCTTTGGTATAAGCTACATGTTAATATGATGTAATCTAAATTTTGCAGCCCTGAAGTTTCTCTTTACATGCTCTGAAATTGTAACATTTTTTTTTCTTTTGTGCATTCTCAAAACAGAGATAAAACATTATAACACAGCACAACAGAAAGGCTGCAGTGAGCAGTTATGTCGATGAACAACAGAATTGTTTGTCACGTTATTTTTTATTATTTTATCATTTATTATCTTTTCCTTTTACACTAAAATGTAACTTTCATTATTTTTACATTCAGTGTCTCCTGGTGTCACATTTATTTTGTTTTCCATCAGTACTTCATGCACATTGTTAACTGTGGGATAAATTAATCTGATCTGAAGTTCCAGTTGATCCTGTTAAAGCCGCTTCAGTAAACTGTGATGAATCACATCAGAGCAAACTGAAGAGGTAAACACAGCAAGTTTGATTTTTAATTAGCACAATGAACTGTTTGCTTCCTCACATTCTGCTCCTGTGTTCTTGTGCTGCACAGAGAGATTTTTTTCAGTGGAGTTTGGTTCAGGATTTAAATATTCAGAGCCGATAGTAAAAACAACATTCTTACCGCTCCAGCACCTGATCAGTGAGACCTTTTCTTGATCTGCAGGTTCCCTGATTATTAGTGAAAGGCAGGATGAAGTCCAGCAGCCGCTCGGAGTGAGCCACATCCAGGCTGACTCTCACTCTCCACTCACTCTGAGACCCTATTCACTGTGGTGGGGGGTGGGGGACAGTGTTAGCTCCTCCTTCTGGGGGGGGTGGGGGGGTGGGGGGGGGGTAGATATTGGATAATAGATTTTGCCACTACCAAAATAATACTGAGTCAATTAATCGTCTCATCTCTTGTGATTCAACCAGCATGGCACAGAGAAAGACATGGCTCAGACAGTTCGTCCATACTTATTTCTGACATTTTCTGATAGTAAATCCTGGTTTCACGTTAATGTGTGAACTCAACAAACACACTGCATCAGTCAATGTCACCATGACAGCGATGTCAACCAAAGAGAAATCCGGCCACATTAAAACCACATTCACCTACAGTCGGACCACTGTGAATGATTTCCAGCTACACTGAATATTCAACGTCACTAACAAATTATTGATCAATAGAAAGTTTATTTCAAAATAGAAAATGCTACACTTCATAATGTGTTTCAGCCTGTGCATAGCACAAGTTATGGCAGGGTCCTCAACTGCATCTGTTCAAGACAAATAAAATTACATTTATTTAGGCCTAATTCATCACACCCAAATATTCTGGTATTTTTCCAAGCGTATATCAGTGTAAACAGACTCCCTAAAACATGTAAAATCCATCATGATAACTGGATACTGAACTAGAAAAAGCTCTCAGAGCTCCATCATGGAGGCAATCAGTGTTCCAATGAATGAGTCCTGATCTCTCTCCTCTTCAGGATCCAGGCAGCAAACAAAAATACTCTGTGGTCCAGCCAGCAATGCTGAGAGGTTTGATGGAGGGTCCACGAGTAGAGAGGAAGGAGTATAATAATAATCTGCTTCTGGAGAGCTTGTGAATCAGTCATGAATTACAGACTTTTTCATTTGTTGCCTGGGGCTGGTGAGTTAATCAACAGTCACTGTCAGGACAGAATGGACCTCTTACAATGGTGAGTAACATTAAATGTGCACATTTTCTGAATGCATTAACATTCTGCGGGACAGATGGGAAGTTTTGGCAGGCCGGATGTGGCTTGCAGGCTGCCAGTTGATGATCAGCTATTGGCTGGGTCTGGACTGACTTGCCATTTGGTCCAGATGTGGACTGAGGTTGGGACATTGAGAAGCCCTGGTTTAGATTATATATTTATTGTCCATTAATTACATTAATCAATCTATCAATCTATCTATCTATCTATCTATCTATATTTTTTATTTATTTTTGTAAATTCACTACAGTAAATGAAATGAATAAATATGTAACAACTAGATCTGCAAGCAGGTATGTCAGATTTCTCAATTCATCTCATATCTGAAAGCGACCACGAGGACGAGAGCAGGAAAATGGACGAGTATAAAGTTGTATAAAGTCTCAGTGAAGTATTTTTTAGGAGAAAAATCTAAACTTTTACCTTATACATTGTTCCATTTCCTTTTATTGGTATTTTTGCTTTTGTTCATATTGTGTTGATTGTATATTTTGCTGTTTCCTTCTCAGATGTAGAAGAGGTGATCTGTCAGCTGATCTCAGGTGTGCTGTGACCCTGTTATCAGGTAGCTACACCCCCTGTGAATAATAAATTGAGGAAGAGTGAGAGACTATATCCAGTCACCACCTGGTGTATTGTAGTGGTGGCCACTGCTGCATCCCCATACACAGTCACTGGAAAAGGAGTGGCTACAAAATATTTTTAACTTTGTTTGTATCATATCCTCTTTTTTTTTTTAATGAGCATCACAAATGTTCTTTCTATCATAATTTGATGCAGGAAAAATAAAACTGGGAAACTGTACATGAACCAGAGCAGTTACTTCCATGCCAATAGGTAGTGAATGGGTTCAGTGAGAGGAAGTCTCTGCAGCCCCCTGCTGGCCAAAGTGGAAACAACACTAGCTTTTTATGAAAAGAGTTCATGTTTCTTAGTTTATATATTCCAGGTTCGACTGAAGTGTGTTTGTCAGCTGTGGCTCAGGAGGTAGAGAGGTCATCCACCAATCAGGAGGTCGGTGGTTCGATTATAATTGTAAAAACACTCACAATCTCATTGACTCTATGCCCCTCGGCTTGTCTGACAGGCCCACAGAGGACAGTTGGAATGTAAACAGATTCATGTAAAACACATGAGATCTCATAATAATTTGAAGATACGAGAATATGATGAAAGTCAACAGCATCAGGAAACATCTGATGATACAGGAACGATAAAAACATCACAGCTGAATGATGTCAACAGTGGAAACTGGTCAGATATCAAAGATGTTTTTATCTTGTTAAACTGATGTGAAATCTCTCAGAGAGAATTTACACAATGAAAAGTGCAGATGTGATTGTGTCCTTGTACAGCTGGTGTAGCATTACACACAGGCGGTGCAGCATGAGCAGCAGCTTCAGTGCTCCATCTGGGGCATGCAGGATGCCTTCAGGTACACATTCGCTGTAGTTATTCATGTAAAACAGAAGAAAACAGACTGGAAGCGTAATAAATGTGCTTCACTGGACTGATTAAATTTAAGTGTACGTTTTGCAGTGTAGACTCAATTTGATACACGTACAGCTGATGTGTACCTTTGGTGTGGTCATACTCAGTCCTTTGATATTAATTATCTGTTGCATGTGAGTGTGTGTGTCTGTTTGTGTGTATTTGTGTGTGAGTGTCCGTGTGTGTGGGCATTTGTGTGTGTCCGGCTGCTGGAGCTCAGTGAATCAGATGAATCCTCAAATTGAAGTCTTCACATGTGAAGTGAAAGCTCAGGCGGCTGAGAACCAATCAGAAACGTCGTCTGAAAGTCATCTTCACATGAAAGGTCAAACCCAAAGAGCATGACACCTCCTACAGATGGGTTTGTGTGTGTGTGTGTGTGTGTGTGTGTGTGTGTGTGTGTGTGTGTGTGTGTATGTGTGTGTTTCTGTGTGTCTACTTGCATCATAAAAGTCTTGTCAACAGTTGGACAGAAAAGTCTCACATTACTTTCATCTGTAAATGTTTCCACATGTGAAAAATGGACAAATTGGTTGTCAGGTGTCAAACATATCTTCACTGTCTCCATGTGGACATTCAGAGCAGAGAGAAAGAAGAGTCTACACCTGAGGACCTTATGGAGGACTGACGGAGCACTGAACCCAGCACGACTCGGTGTGAGATCCTTGACCTTTATATCAGACAGCAGGACAGATGGACAAATACCAGACGAGCTACAGGAGGTTCAACTGAGACAGAGGGACAAACAGAAGAAGACCTTCAGCATCTCTGCTTTCATCTTCATCTGAACACCTTTTAATCTGAAAGGACAACAACTGACAGAATGACATGTTTTCACCAAAATAAAACAGGTGTATGTAACACATACATGACACAGTCAGCAGGTGAATTTCACAGGCAGACAGACAGGTGAGACACAGACAGAATGTAACCAGCAGACTAGTAGGTGGACAGGTGAGACATGTATAAAGTGTTCAGAGATTAGATTCAATTTCATTCAATATTCCTTTATTCATCCCGCAAGGGGAAATTCCAAATTACAGCAGCGTCAATAAAGTGGATAGAGATAGGGTAACAAGTATATGCAAAAGAGTGGGAACTATAAAAAGAAATGCCGTCCCAAAAAAACAAAATTGTAAATAGTATTTACAGACTGTATTTACAGGTTGTATTGCACAGATTATTGCACTGATTACTTGGAGCAGTTTTTGTTGTAGAGTCTGACAGCTGCAGGGAGGAATGACCTGCGATACCGCTTCTTCATCCACTTTGGATGTAGCATCCTGTCACTGATGGAGCTCCTCAGTGCAGTTACTGTGTGTTAGAGGGGGTGGGAGTCGTTGACTGTCATGGAGGACAGCTTCACTGTCATCCTCCTCCCCCCCATCTCCTCCACCAGTTCCAGAGGGCATCCCAGGACAGAGCTGGCCTTCCTGATGAGTTTGTCCAGCCTCTTCCTGTCAGCTGTAGTGATGCTGCTCCCCCAGCAGACTACACCATGGAAAATGGCAGAGGCCACAACAGAGTCATAGAAGGTCTTCAGGAGTGCCCCACGCACCCCAAAAGACCTCAGCCTCCTGGGCAGATAGAGTCTGCTCTGTCCTTTTTTTGTAAAGTGCAGTGGTGTTATGAGTAGAGTCCAGTTTGTTGTTCAGATGAACACCCAGGTACTTGTAAGATGTCACCATCTCAATGTCCCTTCCCTGGATGTTCAGTGGTGATGGTGAAGAGTACGGGCGCTGACGGAAGACCACAACCAGCTCCTTGGTTTTACCTGCATTAATCAGGATACCCGATGAAACAAGCAGAGGATATGCAGGATAGGATATGCAGCAGAGGATACGCAGATGATATACATGCAGGTAGCTATAGGTGTAATTGGGCAGGTATAAATCCTGCTTGTTGATTGGAGGAAATGAGGAGCAGGTGTGTTGGTTGGATAAGGTGATGTGGAACAGTGGGAAACTTGGCTGATGTTTTCAGATTTGATGTTTGATGTCTTTTAGCTTTCTGTCTCTTCTCTTGGTTTCAAATCAATGTTTTCCAGTTTTGATCAACGAGCTGCTGAAAGTCGTTCGAGCGTCTCAGCTTCAAGAGGAAACTTCAGACTTCAATCAGACTTTTCATTGATTGAAAACAGAGAAAAGTGAGAATTCATTTCACAGATCTTTGTTTTATTTGTTTACAGGCAGATGATGACCGAGGCTTCAGGCTGATACTTCTTTCACTTTAATTAATTATTGATCTGAAAACAAAGTCAGCTGATCGATTATTATTTGATTTTAGTCCCTACTGTAACTCTGCTGTTGTGTTTATGAATCAGATCCATCCATCATGTTCACACCAGTTCAGAGTCACAGAGAAGAAAAAAGGGAACTCCTGACCTGAGTCTGACTGTGACCTGCAGTTAAACATCATCATCATCATCAGCAGACAGGAACAGGTGAGACTCACCTGTCACTGCAGAGAGAAATCACTGATGATCATAACTAGTGAGTGAAATGTAAACTCAGGTGTGAAACTGCCCCCAGACCATGGTCTGGACCAAACAGCTGAGCCTCGGTCTGATGAAAAGAGGTGGTCTCAGTCCAGATCGAAGTGAATCATCCTTTGGTTCATTTCTTGTATGAAAACATTTTTTGGATGCTTCAGATTTTCATCTTAATGGAGACAACATGACCAAATGCAAACAAATACAGGTAGTACCGTATTCCCGATCCAGGATCTTCCACTACACATCACCATCCTCTACTGTTGTCTCATGGTAGCTCTGATTTTAAATTGGGTTGTATTCACCTTGATGGAGGAGATCTTTCTGTGACTTTACAGACTTTTTCAGGGTAGCTCTCTTGAGGGTTCTTCTGTTCTCTCAGTTTGAACTGAATACAGGTCTAATTGATTACTTCCGCCCTCCAGAAATATCAAATTGAAAGTATTTCACCATATGGCTTTTCATTGTTGAAAGTAGATCAAGAGAAGAAGAAACAACTTTAGTTAATGAGAATCTGAATGATTTCAGTTAAAAATAGAAATGACTGCTATTGTTCTGATGAATTAATAGGAAATAAGTTGTTGATTCCATCCATACATATGCTTCCACTTATCTGTCAGCTTTTTCCAGCTGATTCTGGTAGATCCCCAGGCATTCCCAGGCCAGATGACATATCCACCCGGCAAGTTCTGGGTCGAGCCTGGGGGTCTCATCCCAGTTTGACATGCCTGGAAAACCTCTAACGAAAGGAGTCCAGGAGGCATCCTGATCAGACACCTGAATCACCTCAGCTGGGTCCTTTTGAATTGAAGGAGCAGCGGCTATTCTCTGAGCTCCTTTTGCATGTCTCAGCTCTTCACCCTATCTCTAATGCTGAGGGAAGTTATTCTGACAGCTTGTATGCATAATCTCATTCTTTTAGTCACTACCCAAAGCTCATGACCATAAGTGAAGGCTGGAACGTAGATCAACAAGTAAATGAAAAGCCTTTCTTTCTTTTCCTGAAGGTCAAGATCCAATGAAACCAACAGAACCACATCATCTGCAAAAAGAAGAGAAAACTGGACACCTCCTCTGCCAACCACTGTAGATCTAGGAATGTCCATGAATACCCCAAACAGAATTTGAGACCTTGGTGGAGTCAAACACCCACTGAAAACATGCTTGACTTTGTGCAAAGGATCTGGACACAGCTCTCACTTTGATTACCAAAGGACTGGATGGCTCATAGCAGTGGTACCCCATACTCCTGCAGTAGCCCTGACAGGGTTCCCCAGAGAATTTTGTTAGGACCCAAAGATGCAGACAAGAGACAGAGATATAAAATAAATTAAATTTATTTTAAACAAAGGAAGCGTAACACAAAACGCACTCATCAGGAGTGGATACGAAAATAACACAAGGCGCACTCAAAAGGACTGGAGAGAAAACTAAGGGAGCTCCGACGAAGTGGGTTTGAGACAAGGCACGCGCTGACACGGCAGGAGGACACTGAAACACAAAAGCACACTATAAGTGGCAGTCCAGAAACTACTCATATTAGCAACTCATTAGGAGAGGAGATAGCGAAGCGTAGTACTCACGTTTTACGAACAAAGACACCGCCAGGGATTCAGGACAATCCAGCAACAAGTAGGAGGGAGCTCTCCCCTTTTATTCTGTGCCTAATCAGGATCATGCGCGTCAGGTGAGCACCTGAGGAGGCGGAGCTGGCTGGGTGTAGGTGATCACACCTAGCTAGACAGACAGGGGAGAACAGACAACAATAACACTGGGGAAAAGGAAAAGAGAACACACTGGGAAAAAACGGGCCTGTAGGATCAAACAGTCTTCTACCGTGCAATAGAACAAAGACACCGTATTTTATTGTTCATATCTTACTCATGCAATTCAAAACTTTCAGCTGTGAAACTCAGTCATCCTTGACAAAGCAATTTTTTAATGGTCTTTTATATATAATGTACGTATACTTGATTTTATATTGTATCCTTTATATTGTCTATTTGTTCTATTTGTTTCTTCTTTTTATTCTTGCTGTCTAACAAGCAAAATTCAAGCAAGTTTTATCTTATCTTATTTTATCTTATCTTGTCTGACCTTATCTTAAAATCTTTCTCTCACTTACTCAGAGGTGATTATGGCCGACCCTCTCGTTCATCAGGGAGGGCTCCAACACCGTGACTCAGCTGAGGACTTGAGTGAGTATCCCACACCTGCCTCCAGAAAAGGAGAGTCCAACCCCTCTCCAGGAGTTTAGTTCCAGAACCAGTGATATATAGAGGTGACCCCAACCTACTGCTTCACCTCCGGCACCAAGTCTGGGTCCTTTCCTCTCAGAGGTGAGACTTTCCATGTTCCCAGGAGTCAGCATGACTAGGTCTCTGCCTAAAAGAAAAGAAAGTCAATGGTTCATTATTATAGTGAAACAGTTTAATAGTGAATCCATTTTACTGACAGTAGGTGTGTGATCAGATCTTTTAATATTTAAACCGATTGATCAGAGGAAATTGGACACAACAGGAAGTTATTTTACTGTCTTCTACTGTCACACAGTCGACCATCACAGAGAGTCTTTGTTTAGTAACCCCCCCCCCCCCAAGAGTTTAGACAGTTGAGTCTCAGGTGTTCTGAGTTCTGACAGCCTGCGGCTGATCTGATCTGATCTCAGGTGTTCACAGGAAGTGAATCAACTACAGCTTCAGGACAAAACACACACAGATGCACACACACAAACACAAACACACACGCACACACACACACACACACGCACACACACACACACACACGCATGCGCATACACTCACAAACACACACGGTCATAATTCCATCACTTTTAGGACATTACATACACTGACTTTCATGAACTTTCATCCATTTCCTGGAGACTGACCATGAATAGAAACATAAGCGCTCCTTGCCAAACACTTCCCATGTGACTTTGATTCATGATTTCACTGAATTCAACAGCAGCTGATGCTCAGAAACAGGGCAGGGACCAGAACATCACCTGTTTGTAGCTGCTGATAGAAATTTAATTTTGTATTTCTTTTTCAAATTTAGTGTGGGTGGCTGTAGCTCAGGAGGTAGAGCGGTCGTCTGCCAATCAGGAGGTCAGTGGTTCGATCCCTGGCCTCAGCAGTCCACATGCCAAAGTATCCTTGGATAAGATACTGAACCCCAAAACTGCCCCCGATGCTGCGCCATCAGTGTGTGAATTCATATGTATGTCGCTTTGGATAAAAGTGTCTGTCAAATGACTAGTTGTAAAGTTTACATGTTTTATTTCAGGCTTCTGTTTTTAGAGACTCAACTGGTTTGGTTCATAAACAACTTGCTCTTCAGGTATAATGAGACTTTTAGTTTGACAGATTGTTCCTCTGTTGTTTTACATATTGAGACTCTTCTTCCTGCTCATCTGTGATTGGTCGCTTAGGTTTTGTGTTTGCTAATTAATGAATGAGGAAGTTGTGTCATCTCTCTGCTCCTCTGTAGACCAATGAGTGAGCAAGATGTTAATTAATTGACTGTTTTTCTCCTGTTCACCTGCTTCATGTTTTTTTTGCTTTTGTTTCTAATTTTACAATTGTATGTTTTATTGTGGTGTAATGTCTGGCTCAGGGACAAACACATTTACGTGACGTGGACCAATCTTCACTGAATCCCAGAGTTTATCTGACATGATTTTGATTTCAACTTCAACTTTCTTTTTACAATATTTTTTGAAAATATAAGAAATCTGTTTAATATTTTAAAGTGTTCCACTAATAGTTATTAACTGTTCATCAATAATAATAATGAGAATAATAAACAATAATAACACATATATTAGTCATCACCTCCAAATGTTTTTAGATTAATGTTCATTCTGTTTAACTGCAATGATTTCTCTCTGATTTAGAGATGCTTTCAGATGAAGCCAACAATCAGTAGGACCAGCATGCACCTGGTCAGAGAGCATGCTGGGAAGTGTTTCAGGATGTTCGTAATGTGTGTCGCCTCAGTGTGTCTGTGTGAAGTGGAGCAGAGGATGTGCTGATTGTTTCCTGTGTTGACCCAAAAAAAACACAAGATGGATGAGGAAAACTCTTCCCACCAGAGTCCTGCAGGAAAATACACAAAATAAAACAGAACCAAATCAGTAAAACTTGCACAGACAGCATCTACAAACACACACACGCACACATGCATGCACACACGCACACACACACACACACGCACACACACACACACACGCACGCACGCACGCACACACACACACGCACACACGCAAACGCGCACACTCACACACACGCTGATGGCCACCACATTCAAGCTGCTGCTTTGAACATTGCCCCGAGTTGTGGGTTCAGTGCTTTGCTGAAGCATTAAACTCACAGTGAGCGTGTTAGGTTTCAGGTTAGATTTAAAGGCCTCATCAGAGCTGAACTGTCTGATTATTCCAGAGAAAAGGGAACACAATAGGAAAATGTTCATCAGTAAGGCTTTGGTAGACAGTGATCTGGTATTTATAAAACGACGTTTGTTGGAGCTGCAGTTTCCAGCACTAGACAAACCACTGGTGCTGCTTGCAGATAATTTTGACTGGAACAAGATTTTGTAATTAGTAAAAGGTTTTTTAAGGCCAGCTTATGTGACGCTGGAGGGATACAGCAGTGGTTTTGTTTGTCAAGAATTTAGCAGGTGCTATCTGCAGAGGTTTCATCGCCACCTTTGGTGGAGATGCTTAATAGATTATCCTGATTCATATGTGGTGGAGGGAAAGGGTCTCAATGCATTTAGCCAGGCTGCCAAACTGGACATATTAACTAAGCAAGCAGTCTTCGAATCAACACTAAATGTAAACAGCAGACTCTCTAATCACTGGCAACCTGCCAAGTGCTAAGTCACTATTGTCAGACTTGCTGAAGACACTTGTCTGTATTCAAAGATAAATCCACAAAACTAAATCCCTGCTCACTACAGCTACGAGCTAACCAGCAGTTCACTGAAGCCGACTGCGTATCCCATATGAGTAAGAGACCAGACACAGTTAATCAATGCCAAATCATCTTTCTGACCAGCTCTAACATCCTGGCTGGGCTTTCTTTAGTCAACCCTGGGTTAGGGCCTCATTTTGATGTTGTTGGTGTCAATGTGGACTACCATGTTGTTCAACTGGTGTTTTGCTGGGGTCCCCTGCTATCACCCTTAAATTAGAAACATAATCACAGACACAAAATCAACCCCCAAATATGAAAGTGAGGAGGCAAGACCCCCCTCCACACGCAAAAACATGTATGCTCACACACAACTTCTGTACTTCTGTCCTTGTGAGGACACTCATTGACATATGCATTCCCTATCCTCTTTCCCTCACATTAACCATCACAACAAAATGCCACACACGAACTCAAGCCCTAACCCTATCCCTGACCCAGTTGGTTAAAACTTAAGGTCCTCAAATATGTGCGCGCACACACACACACACACACACACACACACACACACACACACACACACACACACACACGCACTCCTTCAGGCTGAGGCTGACAGATGTGTCACAGTGTTTTTTAGGGTTGATTAAACATTGATGCTATTTGTCTGGAAACACAAGAGACAGTGTATGCATATATGTGAGTGTGTTATAGCATGTGTGTATGTGTGTGTGTGTGTGTGGGGGGGGGGGTGCATGTGTGTTATAGTGTGTACATGTAGATGTGTATGTGTGTGTGTGTTTTTGTATTATAACATGCATGTGTGCAGGGTGTGTGTGTTTATGTCTGTATATATGTGTGTTATAGTGTGTGCGTGTATGTGTGAATATGTGTGTGTTTTATTGCTTGTATTTGTGAGTATCTGTGTATATATGTGTGTATTATAACGTGTGTGTATGTGGGCATATATATGTGTGTGTGCCGTAGCGGTGCTTTGATCCCTGGCCTCGGCAGTCCACATGCCAAAGTATCCTTGGGCAAGATACTGAACCCCAAAACTGCCCCCAATCGTGTGTGAATTCATTTGTACATCACTTTCGATAACAGTGTTTGCAAATGACTAATTGTAACTGTAATTGTGTATATATATATGTGTGTGTGTGTGTGTGTGTGTGTGTGTGTGGTGTGTATATTGTGTGTGGTATATTGGTATATGTGTATATGTACATGTTTGACAGAGATTCAAGTCATGTCCTGAAGAGTATAAATGCATCTCACATCTTCCCCAAAGTGTTTAAAACAGCTGCTGTAAAACCAAACCAAGACAGTAACACACTCACAAACTTCAGGCCAAGAGCCAACCTTCATTCATCAGAGAGACACTGGAAAAGATGTGAGCTGTTTTGTTTGAGAAAACAACATTCTGGAGGAATTTCAGTCTGACTGTAGAACAAACACAGCTCTGAAACTGATCTGACTGAAACCACCAATGACGTCAGAGTAAACTCTGACCATCCCGGGTCGCTCCTGGGTCGGTCCTAGGTCGGACAAGGGTTGGGTCTGTTCCTGGGTCTGATCCTGGGTCAGATGCTGAAAAACTGATTTATGCCTTTAATTCAAACTGACTCAATGACTGCAATGCACTATTTACTGACCTCCAGGAGAAAACCACTGAGAGACTTCAGCTCACTCAAAACTCTACAGCTCAACTATGAACCAGAACCAGGAGCAGAGAGCACATTAGTCCAGTTTCAGCCGTTCTGCACTGGCTTCCAGTGACATTCAGGACTGATTTAAAGGTCCTCCTCCTCGTATACAAAGCTCTTAATGGACTAGCACCAAGCTACATCATTAAGTCACTCGTTTATTATTTGCCTTGAGGAACTCTGTGATCATCCTCTGCTGGTTTATTGGAAGGTTCCGGCAACAGTCGAAGGAAAGTCAAGGATGTGGCCTTTGTCAATGGCGCCCCAAAGCTCTGGAACAAACTACCTACAGATACCAGGAAGCAGCTCACTGAATATTTTTAAAAGAAAGCTAAAAACTGATTTGTTCACTTCAGCCTTTCATTAGCTATGACTTCCTGTTACGGACCTGAAACTCTGCTGCATTTCTTTCAAAATGGTGCATTTTGTTTGATTTTATGCATTCTATGTAATCTATTTTAACATACCTATATCATCATTTTATGCTGTGATTTGCCTTATTCTGCTTTATTTTTACCTTTGATTTTATGCATGGTCTGTGGCTGTGAAGTGCCTGATTCAGTGTAATAAAGACCTGTGCTGAATCAGTTTCTGGAGAGAAGGAAAAAGATTCTATAGTATCTGAAAACACAGAACGCAGCCAGCAGACCAAGAGTTCTTTGAGAGCTTCGTCCTAATTGGCTTATCCTTATTCTGCTCTATTTTACCTGGATTTTAATATTTTATTGCATGGTTTTATGCATTGTCTGTATTTATATTTTATCCTTATTTCAGCCTTATTTTACATTCATTTCCATCTGTTTTGATGTAAAGCACTCACTTTGTGCTGTGATTTCTTTCCTGTAAAACACTTTGAGCTGCAATTTCTGCATGAACGGTTCTATAAAACAAAGTTATTATTATTATTATAGTGTGTGTGTGTGTATATATATATATGTCTATGTGTGTGTGCTATGGCGTGCATGTGTGTGTGCATGTATGTGTGTGTGTTATAGCGTGTGTGTGTGTGTCTGTGTGTGTGTGTGTGTGTGTGTGTGTCTGTGTGTGTGTGTGTGTGTGTCTGTGTCTGTGTTGATGTTTCTGCTCTATTTAACAGCTTCAGACTGAACTGAGTCATCCGATGTTTATTTCATCTCTTCAGCGTTTAAAAGTCAAACTGCTGTTAAAACAGCTGCACATCATTACAGACACATTAGAAATATCAAATATAAAATTTGTTCTGAGAAGAAACGTACTGAAAACCCATTCAGCTAGACATTCTGACGAAAACAAGACTTCATTATAAACTACACTATTATTAACAAACAAGACTTTAGTACAAGTAAACTACAGATTATTGTAAATAAACTACTTTATCATGGAAACTGCACTTTATGAGATAAACAGCACTAATAAATAAACCAGACATTTTATGAATAAACTACACTTTATGATACAAACAACACTTATTATAAACAAACTAAATGTCACTATAATAAAGTACACTTTTTATATCCCATTTATTTATAGAATAAACACTATTAAAAAGAAACTACACTTAATGAAAGAAATGAAACTTAATAAACTACATTTTAATTTAGACTACACAAGATTATTCATAATCTTTCTTTTTCTTCTTTCTTCTTCATGCTTTCTACATCACTTGTGGTAGACGGATGTACAGTAGTGATAAAATGAATAATCTGTGACACAGACACGTTGTGCAGTTATACAGCAAATGTATATGCTTCATGAGAATGACTTATTGTCCATGAATGAGTCAGAGAACAGGATATAGGCAGGTAATGCACATAAATATATATGCTGTGATGGGTTAACAGTTTGTAAAGAGTTGTAAAATAAATATGTATGAATACTGCAATGTGTGCAGGTACACACAGGTAATATACATGTGTGTATACACGTGGCATATAAATGAGTAATGACCTTAAACAGAGTGTCCAGGTGAAGTGTATCAGGTGATGCAGTAAACTGACAGTAAAGAGCTCGAGCGGAATGTCATGACCTGGCTCAAAACCATGACAAAAACGAGGAGACGTATGGTTTTTAAAGTAAAAACGAAATGATTTTATTACTAACAATGTAAACTTAGATAATGGGCGACATAATCAAACACTAACTCAATCAACAAGTAAACTAAACCAAAACATAATGCGCAGAGGGATCGAGGCTGCAATGGTGCAGCCACACCAGGTAGGTCACCCAGCAGAGCAGGGCAGAGCAGAGAGAGAGTATGAGAGGTAATGCCAGCTCTTATACACCTGTGGACTGGCCAGGTCCACCCAGGTGTGGCAAGCCCCACCTACGACCTGCAAGGGAAGACAAAACAACACAAGAGGGAACACAGAACACAACAGCAGGCCCTAGAGGCAAGAGGTCGTCACAGGAAACTCCTGCAGAAGTCTGGAGTGGCATGAGGACCATCACTGGTCTGGTTTCAGGCGGACTGGACGGTGGCCTGGACAGGGCCAGTGAACTGAATCTATTCCTCAGTAGATTTGACACAGCGGCCCCGTCCATGCCTGTGTCCCCCTGTCTCGTGTTCTGTCGGCTTCCAATCACAACCAACTGCTGCACGTGCTGTTCTAGTAGTATTTTTTTACATTCTTATTTCCATTCTATTTTATCATTGTTGGAGTAAATGTGACTGTCCCAATTCTCCCTCAGGGATTAAAAAAGTTCAGTTTGAACTGTAATGAGTAAAGAAGAAGAGCACTTGTCTCCTTTGCTGTTTGTTTACTGTGTATTTATGTATTTATATTTGAGTGTATGTTCAAATATGTGAAATAAAGTGTAGTTATATCATCATTTTATAATTAAAGGGTGTCACGCTGCCACCTGTTGGGCTTCCTGACTCATACATGGCACTGAAGTCGAGGAGGACGGCCCATTCAAACCTTTTATTTGGCAACGGGACACAGAAGCAGCAGTTCAGGAAGGTGAAGATGGATCAGCACAGGTAGCGTCAGCACAGCATGAAAGTCCTGCCCTGCTGTCAGCGGATCACACTCATCAAGCACTCGTCTCCTTTCCTGCTTGTTTGGGAAGCCTACAGAAAATACCAAGTACTACCAAGGACTTATTATTTCTTTATTTTTCTGGTTCTTAATCAGCCCATTATTAATTATTAATGATGCTATTTTCATGGGCAAAATAGGGGATGTAATATATTCCTATATATTTGAAGTTTATTAAGGCATACATTGCTGGATTAAAATCTATTTAAGTATTTTTAATGGACTATTAAAGGATTATTAAAGGACTTCTGAAATGGTAAAGAAACATGGAAGATTTTATATTTTATCATTTATATTTCAGCTATCCTTTTCCAGTGAAGATTAAAATTGAGGGATGCTTTTCTTGTGATTGGTCAGGCTTTGCTTTTTTTTTAACCTCTTAAGGTTCCTAAAAAGATGCGATAATCACTAAATAATCACCTTACTTACTACTTTATTTTTATCAGAAATAAAAAATAGAAACATCCCGTTAGGGTCCAATTAAAAGGAAACTATCTATTATAATTATCATCTATTATAAGACAACAAAAGAAAGACTATTATGATCAGTTACTGCAAAGATATAAAAAAAACATTAAGGCGACCTGGAGTGTTCTAAATGAGTGGATCAAAAATCGTCATAATAGGGATTTTCCACCATACATCGTTAAACGTGACAATTCAGTTCTTGAAAATAAAGAGGAGATTGTTAATGAGTTCAATGATTTTTTTGTTAATGTCGGCCCAAATTTGGCAAAAGAAATTGACTGTTCGAGAGCTGAAGATATAAAGTTTGATTTTGCTTTCAGCAACTACAATTCCATGTTTCTTGGGGGGGTTTGTTCGAGTGATCTGTTAGAAGTCGTTAGAAAATTTAAGAATAAAAAATCAACTGATTGTAATAATGTTGATATGTCACTCATAAAAGAAGTAATTAATTGTGTCCTTGAACCATTTACCTATATATGCAACAAATCCTTTTTAACAGGTACTTTTCCTGATAACATGAAAATAGCAAAAGTGATCCCAATCTATAAAAATGGTGAAAAGAATATTGTATCAAATTACAGACCTGTTTCTTTGTTACCTCAATTTTCTAAAATACTTGAAAAACTATTTGTAGACAGACTCGATGCCTTTGTTGGGAAATATGAATTACTAAATGATCACCAGTACGGCTTCAGGAGCAATCGATCAACATCGTTGGCAGTGATGGAATTTGTAGAAAATATAGCAACAGCAATAGATAAAAAACAATATGCCGTGGGTGTGTTTATTGACTTACGAAAAGCATTTGATACTATTGATCACTCATTACTCCTGCAGAAATGTGAACAATATGGTATAAGAGGTGTTGCACTTCATTGGTTAAAAAGTTATTTAAGTAATAGGTTTCAGTATGTGAAAATGAATAATATTGAATCACATCTGAGAAGAGTAACCTGTGGTGTCCCACAGGGTTCGGTATTGGGACCTAAGTTATTTATACTTTATTTAAATGATATCTGCACAGTCTCAAATATATTAAAATTTGTAATGTTTGCGGATGATACAAATGTATTTTGCTCAGGGGAGAACATGGAACAACTAATACAAATCATAGAAAGGGAATTGATCATGTTAAAAAAAATGGCTTTATTTAAATAAGTTATCACTAAATGAAAATAAAACTAAATTTATGGTGTTTGGTGGTAGGCAGGCCAATTGTGACATAAAATTAAATTTGAATGGTATTGAAATTGAAAGAGTCAGTGAAACTAAGTTTTTGGGAGTGATTATTGATCATAAACTGTGTTGGAAGCCACACATAGAATACATTAAACGTAAATTATCTAAATCAGTGGCTGTTCTTCATAAAGTAAAGGATTTACTAAATAAGAAATGTCTGCATATATTGTACTCTTCTCTTGTGTTGCCTTATATGTCATACTGTGTTGAAGTTTGGGGAAATGCATATAAAACAAATATGGACCCAATTAATAAACTACAGAAAAAAGCAATTAGAATAATAAATAAAGTTGGATACCGAGAATCAACTAACCAATTATTTATAGGATCTGTTACTTTAAAATTCTTTGATATTGTATATTTAAAGACTTTGGAAGTGCTTTTTCGTGTGGTGAATAACAGCCTTCCTGTTTGTATTCAGACTTTTTTTAAAAGAAGAGAAGGAAACTATAATTTAAGAGGTTTGTTTATGTTTGAAACATGTAAAGTGAGGACTAATATAAAATACCGGTGTGTTTCAGTTTTGGGTGTCAAATTGTGGAATGGACTCAATGATGAATTGAAGCTATGTAGTTCTCTGTTAATGTTCAAGAAAACCTTAAAATGTAAAATAATTGATGCCTATAATGCAAGTTGATGAACTGTAACACAATTAGGGATTTTAATTTAGAGTATAATGAGTATCATTTATTTTTCTTTCTATTGTTGATATTCTGGGATAGTCATTGGACAGTACAGGATAGGCAATAATAAGCCTGGTGCTTCAGCCTATTCCTTTTTCGGTTATTGATTATGAAAACTTTTGGTTGAAATGATCTTTGTATTTTTTGCACTATGTAACCGAAATAAACTATTCTATTCTATTCTAAACTGTGATGTCACTTTGTACATATTAAAGGTTTGTTTTGTTTAAGTTTCCATTAATTTGTCTAAATCTGGAAAACCTGTTAAACCCCAAAGAGAGCCAAAACTCATTCAACTCATGGATTTGTCAAACATGGTTTTGTCCTCTTTCTTCTTCTGCAGTTCTCAGTGTGATGGTCACCATGGACACTGTTAACCAATCAGTGAGAGTGATGATGAGTTCTTTCTCTTACTTTCAAATTAAGACACATGGGATTAAAGAACAAACGATGGACTGCAGTTTAAAACTTAACTTTTCATTTTTTATTTTCTAAAATAAAGCAAATTGAACTGTTTTTTACATTCTGTGAATAAAAGACATGAAGAACAACAGATTTAGTTTAAAAACTGTTAGAAAAACTTTTGTTAAAAACTTTCAAATCAAAGAGTTTGATCCCTGAAATCATTTCAGTGAAGAAGCTGCCAAGAAACAGAGACTGCTGGTGACTGAGCGCGCTCAGAGGGACGTTTCCTGCCGATGAGTCCGTTTCTTTTTGTTCAACTGTTCTTGTTGTTTCTTGTCAGGACGTCAAGATGACGCCGCCTGTCTGTCTGCAACTGCAACCGGCTGCAGAGCTGCCCAGGGATCCTGCAGCATCGACGGACTGAAATATTTCTCCACCGAAGAGTCTGAAGATGCAGACTGAGGAAACACACACACAAACACACACACATGTATGTTCTGATTATTTAACAACAAGGTCATGAAAAGATTTCATTCCAGACATATTTTTTATTCTTCACAGTCTGCAGAGCTGAGCTGACACAGAAACATCTGAAAAGCACAGTGTGGAAGTATTTTAAGATCGGGTTGCTTGGGATTTTGTAAAAAGCAGCTGTCCGACCAGAGACCAGTGGAGCCACAAACCAGTGGAGCAATGTCAGCTGTACGAACAGAAACCAGTGGAGCACCGTCAGCTGTACGAACAGAAACCAGTGGAGCACCGTCAGCTGTACGAACAGAAACCAGTGGAGCAATGTCAGCTGTACAACCACAAACCAGTGGAGCACCGTCAGCTGTACGAACAGAAACCAGTGGAGCACCGTCAGCTGTACGAACAGAAACCAGTGGAGCAATGTCAGCTGTACAACCACAAACCAGTGGAGCACCGTCAGCTGTACGAACAGAAACCAGTGGAGCACTGTCAGCTGTACGAACAGAAACCAGTGGAGCAATGTCAGCTGTACAACCACAAACCAGTGGAGCACCGTCAGCTGTACGAACAGAAACCAGTGGAGCAATGTCAGCTGTACGAACAGAAACCAGTGGAGCACTGTCAGCTGTACGAACAGAAACCAGTGGAGCACTGTCAGCTGTACGACCTGCAGACTTTTCACCACAGTTGTCCTCAGTAGCCACAAGCTTGTAAAAAGCCTTCAGTGACAACAGAGACACAAACTGTTGTTACCATGTTAATGAATAAATGACGGTCTGCTTTGAGAAACTGTTTGTAAGTGTTGCTTAAACTGTAGATCACAAACTGAAACCTGGTGAGTTCAGTCAAACTGGTCACTGTTGCTTAAACTACAGATTTTTTTCACCACCTCCAGAAGTCAAAAAGATTCTGTTTCCTGTGAAAATCACCAGAGAATGAAACTTTCCTCTATTTTGCCTGGAAAATGACTAAATGATGAATCTAATTTCTATTTTTTCTTCTGTCAGTCAACTAATCAAGTACTTCTCTCAGCTGACCTCCAGTTAAGACAATTTAGGAATAGTTTGATTTATCTTGTTTCCACTTCAAACACAAACTTCAGATCAACACAGAAACAACAATCGATCGCTGTCGCTACTGTTCATACTGCGATAATGTACCTGAGCCTCGTACTTCTACTACATTTAACTCTCAGCTGATCCACATCAACACAAGTTCTACAGATAAACTAAATTGGTTTTCAATCAAGCGAATGTCACGCGGATGATCGATATGTTTATTCATTTTACACGTGACTCCGTGATCATCACTTTATCCGGTTCGGACAAGATTCAACATTCCACCAAAACTTTACCTGGAATTTCTGAGCTGAGGCGGGACTGAAGGACTGAGGCCGCCGGAACCCGCCGCCCCTTCGCCACATCTGCCCTCCGAACCCCCGGGACCCGCTGCCGAGCCCGGCCGGAGAACCGTCCCTGTGTCCTCGGTTAGAACCCGGGGAGTAGAACGGAGAACCCGGAGAGTAAGGGGTGCCTCCCCGGGGTGATCCCCCGGGGTGTCCGGAGCCTCCGTAGGGGGAGCGAGCCCCGGGAAAACCCCAACAGGAAGCCGGGGAGGGAAACCTTCCAGCCGACCGCGGATCCCCGGCACTTCGCTGAGGTCTGACCGGGGCTCGGTACATCTGTTCGGCTAGAAAACAGCAAAGAGACAGTTGATACTCGAACAAGAATTGGCGAAGGCTTCGGCAGCTCGAGACCGCAAACACAACAAAACAAGATGATGGAACAGGAACCGGAAATACACACATCTGCTTCCGGTCCCACAGGCTGCAGCGCCACCCAGCGCCCACCAGGATCACTGCTTTAATTTAATTTAATTCCATTAACGTTATTAACTCAACGATATGTAAATATGTACATATATAAACGAGATGAAATACCAGTTAAATATCCATAATGTCAAAGAATAAATTACTCTCTTTGACAACTAGAACCTTCTTGTTGTGTTTTCTCTCAGGAACCAGATCAAACCATAAGTTGTTCATTTCAGTCTTCTTTCATCCGAAGTGAGCAACAGCGCCTCCCCGCTGCATGATATGTGCTTGTGTGGTCAAACGCGGTACTGCAGTACTGTGGAGTCCACTGAAGAAGACGGGTAAAATGAGTGTTAAGACACCTTGAATGTGAAGGAATAAAACGTTTAACACATTTTTCACCAGATGTTTTTTTTTTTCTGGTACATAGTTTATAGCTCTGTCTCTCTCTCTCTTCAAAAACTGCTGTTAGTCTTTGTTTATATACTTAGTTATATTGTATTTTATTATATTATTATAACATATAATATGTATTATATATTATAATACATATTATATAACTATACAGTTATATTTTAAGAATTGCTGATATTCTGTTTATATACATATGATATTTTTTAAGAACATTCTTTTCTCTTAGTGTTATTCTCATCCTTAATCTTCTTTATTGTATATATTTTACGTCTATGTTTAACCTGCAGCTGCACCAAAAGAATTTCTTTTTTTTTTTTTTTTGAGTTAAATCGAGTATGACTGCCCAGCGAGGTGTGTTTCATTAATTTCATTCATAGCAGGAGTTTTCTTCATTTCACAAACCCCAATATTTTACATATTATTGCAATATTGCACATACTGTTTATTGTTTACATTCATTTATTATCTGCAACTTGCACAAATTTTTTCTGGTACATAGTTTATAGCTCTGGCTCGCTCTCTCTTTAAGAACCGCTGTTAATACTTGTTTATATACTTAGTTGTATTTTTATTATATTATTACAATATTCGTTAATATGTATTATATATTCTAATACATATTATATAAGTATAGATTTAGTTATGTTTAGTTATATTTGTAACAATTCCTGTTATTCTTTTTATATATTTGCTATATTTTTTAACAATTGCTATTATTCTATGTTTATATACTTAGTTGTATCATAAGAATTGCTGTTCAGGGTTATCTATGATGGATAACAATCTGTTATCGCTCTGCTTCCCCGTCAGCCTTCAGAGGGATGTAAACAGTGATCACAATGGTGGACATGAACTCCCAAGACAAATACTAAGGCTGCATCCCCATAGCCAGCAGCTCAATGTCCGGGCTACAGAAACGTTCCTTAACAGTAACATGTCTGGGATTACACCACTTCTTGTTCACAAACAGCACAATCCCTCCTCCCTTCTTCTTACCGCTCCCAGCCACGTCTCTGTCTGCCCACACACAGCTGAAGCCAGGTAACTCCACGCTCTGGTCTGGGATGTGTGAGTGAAGCCATGACTCGGTAAAGGCCATTAGGATGCACTGTTGGTATTCCCACTGAGTCCAGACATTGACAGCAACGAAATTATAATTGAACATGCGTGACAGGAGTGAACGTGGGATGGTTTGAGAAAAAGCTACAGGCCAAAGCAAGTGGAAGAAATAAACAAGCACATCATTTCTGTGCAAAGAGCAAATGCGTAGTTTTTTTTAACCAGGGAGACAGTAATGTACTTTCTGTCCCTAATCTGCTGGAATTTCTTGAAAGAAGGATTTTGACAAGACTGTGACCAAATTATCTGTACTTCTACCGTTAATATCACATCAATAACTGCTTCTAAACCAAAATCTTCACATCTGCACATGCTCAAGCAGGAATGTGATGACACAGAACCATGGGACATCCTGCACAAATCCACGATTTTTAAATGCCAAAGCTACCATCACACACATACACGACTCCTTTGATATCCTCTGTTACAAATATAGCGTAGCTCCTTCATGTGAGTAGCCAGTCTGTGCCTAAACGAGTGAGAGAGCTAGAGGCAGGGAATGACGGTGAATGTGAGCAGAGTCAAGGAAAGGGTTAGCAATAAGTTGTCAGTTTAGCAGTTAGTGTCCAGTGTAGATTGCAGTTTGTCAGTGAATAATGCAACTTCTCAACACCAATGTAAAGCTCCCATATTTCCCATGGCGCTAAGAGACCCGCCTGTGACACTGTGTCTTGTCTGTCTCTTCCTGTCTGTCTGTGTGGGTGCGTTCTGCAGGTGGCAGGTAGCAGATCTACCTAATCCCTAACCCTATTCCTGACCTCACCTGATCCCTGTCTCCAATCAAGACTCCCCTGATTTCAACAGCATTTAAACACTCATGATCCTACCAGTATTCACATTGTGCAATGTTGCATAGTAAATCCTAGTCTCAGTGTTCTTTGCCTTGCTTGCTTGCTGCCTGCCTGCCTGCTTACCTGTGTGCCTCATGTTTATCCACCACCTGCTCCAGAGGATCAGTGTCTGTTAGTCTGGATTTCCCACCTACCCACCCGCAATACTATCCAGTTCTCAGTTGGATTGTCTGTTATCATCTGTTGCATGTTTCAACAGTTTGATCCTTGAAAGATCATTGTTAATCCTTGTTTTGGAAGGACATGACCTCTTTTATATATGATGTACATAGCCTGTATAGTTTATTTTGTATGTTTTCTTGTCTGTTTGTTTTGTTTTCTACCACTCATTTTTAATGTTGCCGACATATTACATTCAAATAAGAGGGTTTTTTTATTAGTTGTTGTTTGCCCCATTTAAACAAAAAAAAAAAGAAAAAAAAAGAAAAAGAAACAAAGAAATGGTCAGTCAGTGGTTTATATTCTCAAAAATATTATGTAATCTATTCCTTGTAGATGGTTTAGAATTAAGTGATGGTATTGAAATAATGTAAAAAGAAAAGAAAAGAACATGGTCTGAGAAAAAGTGGTGTTGGTGTGTCCCTAATGTCTAATCTTTTTTCACCTATTGTATGTATATAAGACTTCTGTGTTTATTTTTTGCCATCTTTACTCAGCTTTAACTATATGTTTATTTCTATTGGAACTGTGTAACACAGAGAGCAACTTGAGACCAGAGTCAAACTCCTTGTTAAGTGTCCCCATGGCTGGCCAATAAGATGATTCTGGTCACAATTCTTAAATTTGACATCATAATCTTCAGCAGAACAAGGTGAACAAGATGTTTAAATAACAAAATATACCATATGAACTGTGTGTTGTTATGTTTCAAGAGTAATCCGTCTGCTGTTTGATAGTTTATTTCCAGTTTGTCCTGAGGGAGGCGCTGCTGCTGTTTCATTAATTCAGTATTAATGACACTGACGGGATTCCACTGAAAACCTTAGAGAATTAGTCACTTGCTGGAGTGTCTGTGGATATTTGTGACCAATTTGTTTCAGCTTGTTTGTTTGATTACATTTCTCTCTTATATTCATCAGTATATTGATAATCAGACCTGTAACAGGACACTCCAGCTGTTGTCTGTGTTTATACATCAGTATGTACTCACCTGCTGCAGGTTTAACAGTTTCTGAGGAGTTTGTTTCAGCTGCAGTCAGTTTATATTCACAGTAGCTTGATTTCTGATTTGAATGGAAAGACAAGAACTACCAGTGTAACCCATCTCTCCTCTGTGTGGGCAGTAACAACCAGATCTTGTTTGATCCTACATTCACTGATCCTCAGTGAACAGAAGCACTGTGCTGCCAACTTTTCATTAGTTTGGAGTGAGATTCGGCATTGGTGAAGCTGTTGCATGTTATGAGTGGGCCTTCTGTGACATTACCTAACCAAATCTAACCGGGGTATCTGGACTTCCTCCCCCAGAGAACTGTTAATTTCAGAGACGTTTCCTGCATTCTGGTGAATTTATGGAGTGTTTTTGTTGTAGACATGTGGAGTTGGGAGGATGAGGGTTTGAAAACAAATACAATTTTATTACGGTAAAAAGCCAGTGTGGAAATAGAAGACAGGGAAAGAGTTCTAGCTAAACTATTGTATTTGGATTTCTTAAAAAGATTTTTCTTATTGATTCTGTCAGGGGAACCTTCACACATCCTCACTGATAAGATGACAAAGGCAGTTCATGACACCATGGCAGCTAAACTGTTAAGGCCGGCAAGGAAGGCGAGGACCCAAGATGCAGAGAGGAATCACGCACACAGTTTATTGAACGAAAAGTACAACACAAATCTCCAAAACGGGAAAATGCAGCTCAGGCAGAAGATAACCAAAAACCAATGCTGGAGGAAACTCAACAGCCAAACAGTAAGGGAACAAAAAACTCCACAGCGGGGATAATGCACTCAGGCAGACAGAACAAAAAACGCCTCGGGAACTCAGCTACCGCTGGTACAAGAACAAAAGATCACCGTCTAGGGGAGAAAAGGGCTCTCAGGCCGGCACCAAAAAGACTTACACAAAAACACACAGAAGGCAGCGAGACAGCTAGCAATCTGGAGGAACGTGGCAGGGACGAGGAGATCTTGTCCGTGGCGAGACACAGGCGACAAGTGCTAGAATTATCTGGCACAGGAGTGTGGGGGAAGCCAGCTTAAAAAGGGGTTCTGATGAGCCCAGATTGGTGACAGGTGTGTCCAGCCGCCGCTCACCTCAGAGGAGACCGGCCCCGCCCCTGCCACATTCCAGTCCTGGAGAGACACAGAGGCAAAATCAGAGCAGCCAGAACACAGCCATAACATAAACAAAGCTATTAAGTGCTGCTGTCTGACATAGAAGACCTCCGATGAATACCAATGCATGATGACAGAATTTTCACATTTGTAGCACTCACCTCCTGGGACGGGTCGAGCATCACATACTGGTGAACGTAATGAATGAAACCTAACCTGTCTGAATCAAATTAAAAGTTGTATTTAATGAACATTTCACTCAGTTACAGATGTGAAATTGAAGAGCAAAGTGAGTCAAAGCTCTACATACGTGAAGGTGTTTCTTGATATTGGAATTGTGTTTGCGCCTCAGTCAGCCAAAGCCACACAAAGTGTGCTTTTGCTCTAGAAAATGCTTGATGTTCAGGCTTTTTCTTCTGCGCACAGGAAGCCTATTTAACATAATAATACTGGCACATGAAGGAGTGGCTTGGAGGCTAGCTCTTTTTTGCATTGAAATCTGTTCAGGCATTTTGGCAACCAAAAATCTAAAATTATTTGATGTTACTAAATGTTACAGCACTGAGGTACAATATATACAATAAAGAAGAATGAGGATGAAAATAAAACTAAGAGAAAGGAATGATCTGAAAAAATACAACTAAGTATATAAACAAGAATAACAGCAACTGTTAAAAATATAACTATAAATATAAGTATAATTAAGTATCACTTATGCTAGTAAAAAAATGTAATGTGTATTGAGAAATGTATACTCATTATTATAGATTTTTCCACACATTACTTTTTCCATATATGAAATCTATGCATATTCAATTTCCATGTTTTGTTTACATCTATATGGCACTACATTTATTATTGTTGCACATTGTTTACATAATCATATTTACATATTTCATCTTGTTTACTATTTATGGTTGATTTACATTGCTGTGTAGTGTACATATTCTTTTTTTTTATGTATTTCTTATGTATTTTTGCATTCTCTAAGACATTCTTATTTTCTTTCTATTTTATTATTATTATTTTTTTTTTTTGCTGTTGGGAGCAACTGACCCAACTTCCCCTCAGGGATGAATAAAGTATTCCAGATCTGATCTATCTATCTATCTATCTATCTATCTATGCATATTCAATTTCCATGTTTTGTTTACATCTATATGGCACTACATTTATTATTGTTGCACATTGTTTACATAATCATATTTACATATTTCATCTTGTTTACTATTTATGGTTGATTTACATTGCTGTGTAGTGTACATATTCTTTTTTTTTATGTATTTCTTATGTATTTTTGCATTCTCTAAGACATTCTTATTTTCTTTCTATTTTATTATTATTATTTTTTTTTTTTGCTGTTGGGAGCAACTGACCCAACTTCCCCTCAGGGATGAATAAAGTATTCCAGATCTGATCTATCTATCTATCTATCTATCTATCTATCTGTCTATCTAGCTAGCTAGCTAGCTAGCTATCTATCCGTGCTCCACCGGCGTGGCTGTTTCTTGCTTGGACTCCACTGCTGCTGTTCCACCTGGTTGCATGCCTTCTGGACCTAGTCACAATGCCTTCCTACAGTGCTTGTTGTTGGTACCACTATGGTCTAGCATGTAATGGTATGTGGTGGCCAAACTTTGTGCAATCCAGGTGCCTGAGTGAAGGACACTATACCGACCTGTCTGCACCTGATTAAAACTCACAACTCTGCAGTTCAATTCAATTCAATTTTATTTGTATAGCGCCAAATCACAACAGAAGTTGTCTCAAATGGACAAATGACTCTTTGTTTTGTAGAAGTAAAAGACCAACCAGCGTGTCTCAGTATGTGAGGAGGAGCTCATAATGGTGAAAAAGGTCAAAATGAAGAGTCATCACAACTACAAACTTGCTGAATTGTATCAGCTGCAGGGCAGATGCTCCTGGATAAAGGTAATGCTCGTCAGTGGAGTTTGATGCTCAACACGTAGCTTTCACAGACACATTCTGACAGAGACAGTGTTCTGCAGGCAGGTTTGTGCTAAGCAAACAGCTAAGAAGCTGAAACCTCCTTCAGAAGGAGAATTTGTGAAGTCGATCCCTGTTGCTGCTGTGAATCTGAGAGCAGCCAACAGTCCAACTGTCCCAAAGTGTCAGTTTGTCTGAATAATTCACAGAGATGAAAGACAACCTGACATTAAGTTCAGTGATAGAAAGTGTACATGTGATCTGACCTTCATGGGGACGTTACCAAGAACTCTGAGCTGAACCTGAATCTCCAGCAGTTTCTCAACTCTTTGCTGTTAAATGTGAAATCATGTGAGGTGAAATTAAAGCTAAAAGACGAAAAACTGAGCATGATCCTCCTCTGCAAGAATAAAAGACAACCAATACCTTCCATACAGCTTAGATCTGGTCATTTCCTGGAGACAGTACATACCAGTTCAGACCTTAGCCAGCACTAGAGGAAAAAATTATTAAAGTCTAAAAACATTTATGTTTAATCTCTACATGTTTGAATACCTCCCCCAATGAAAATTGTTTTACCTCGACAACATGTCCATGTGATGTTTTTTTTTTTAAATGAATGAGTATGAGTGAACTGCAGTGGAACAGTCACATGACATGGATTCAGACAGCCAGGGTTTCACGGATCACATACGTCAGGAACCAATCTACATGGGGGCTACAGTGAAAAGGTATCAGAAGAGAAGCCAGGAGTAGTCACATCTTGCTATTTCGCAAACTAAATTTTACTATTTTCAAAATAATGGCAGAGACAAAGTTACAAAAACAGAAATATTCAGCCTTCATGTTTTACCAAAGGACCTGAAAATGTGAGAATTAACCTGTAGGCTGTGGTTTATGAAGAAAGTTCTGGCAAACATTTCTCAGAACTGTTTGTCAGCTAAGCTAAGTTAGATGATGGATATTTTCACTACGAAAATTTTGACAGAAAACTTCATACGACCTTTGAGTTGTCCATGAAGACAGCATGTCATGATAAAAGTCGTCCTCCAAAGCTGCTGATGCAGCAAGATAAGGTGAGGTGAACGAAGTGTGTATGACACGTGGGAGTTTTCCTTCAGGGCTTTCTGCCAGGAAGCGCCGTTTGTATGTCTGATGAGAAGAGCTGCAGGTGAGCAGTGGAGATAGAGGTGGGGGCTATTTGCCTATTTATAGATCTGCGCATAATAAATGAAGGCAAAAGTGTACTGTTACATAAAAGAAGTTTTATGGCATGAATGGATTTTTTTCATGGACAAAATTTCTAAATACATAATTCCGATGGAGACTTTATAGGGTTCAGTGCCAGGAAAGGAACTTGACATGATGACAGCAAGCAGTTCCCAAACACACAGACACACAGACACACACAGACACACACACACACACACACACACACACACTTGTGATGGTCTAGCACTTTGATCCCCACAAAGTTGTTGGACACCACACTGCAAGTGACCCTCTGGTGTTGTGACCACACAAGCATAGAAATACAAGTGCGCACACAGAGTAGCTGATTGATTTTGTTCAGAACATTGAATGGCTTTTTCCTAAAAACTCAGAGACCTGAATCTGCTGTGTGTCAGTGTGTATTTCTTGTTTCTTCTTTTTGACTCATTGTCTGGAGTCATCAATATTCAGTTTTTGTGTTTCATGTCAGGAGCTCTGCTCTGCTACACTGGATTAAAGGTACATTCTGCTGAATTTAAAAACATTATCTGAAAAAATTCCGCTGCTGAAGTCAGACTGCACCTCTCCTCCTCCTGATGAAGATGAGTCATTTGTCACTCTGCTCTGTGGGCGTTTGAACAAACTGACTCACCGCAGAAGCCAAAAGAAAGTGAGAAAAAAGATTCTGACCATCTGAATGAAAACTCTCATCTGAGCACAGAGCCAGTGAATGAAAGAGAGGAGATACCTCTTCAACTAGCCCCTAGATCCCTGTAACCTGTCCCCACAACTCTGCAGCTAGTCCCTGAACCTATGTAACTACTCCTTTCACCTCTGCAAGTGGTTCTTATACCTTTGTAAGGGCTCCTTAGATCTCTGCAACTACTCCTCAGACCTCTGCAACTAATCCATGGACATCTGCTACTTGTCCCCAAACCACTGCTGCTTGTCCTCGGATCTCTTGCAACTAGTCCCCAGATCTCTCCAACTAGTCTTCAGACTTCTGCAACTAGTCCCCAGCCCTGCTGATGTCACAAAGATGAGCAGAAGTGAATTTCTAAAAACCTTCTTAACTGCTTTGAAAGAAAAAAAGCCTTAAGATGTTCAGACAGACATCTAAATGCTCCTCACTCTTGTAGTGAGACACTGCCTATTTTCAACCTTTTTGCCATCATTTGCATAAGATCTGATTAGAAAACAGAGTTTTCATCATGTTAAACAGAAACAATGAGCAGATCATGTCATTTATTTTGTCTCTCATTACGTCTTTTTTAAGTCGTTTTTTTTACTTAATAAGATTCAAAAATTATAGTTCAAGTTAATTTAATCATAACTGTCCAACCATATCCATGAAATACACATATGGCAGAATGAGATGTTGTTTTTCACAGGGCCAGGTGATCATACATGAAGATTAGTTCACCTGTCAAATCAAATCTGTTTTTTTTAAAGAATTATGCCCCATTGTCTTTCACGTAATGCAATTCACATTGATTAAACTTAAACTTTATTTATTTATGTGGCACTTTTCATACTTAAAAAGCAACACAAAGTGCCTCACAGAGGCTAAAAACAACAAAGAAGAAAACCCAGCCCTTCTATTCATTGATTGATTATTTGAAATGTCTTTGAATTTAATTTCACCCCAGAGGAAATATGATTTTCAGATCTCAGTAAAAATAAAAAGGGCTCATTAATTCTTTTTTGTTTCCATTGAGTCACATCAGTTAGTACAGACAAAGATGAGTCTGCTGGTGTCCTGACGACTGAACCCTAGTCTATTTTAGCAGTGGCAGAGTGTGAGTGAAGCTGTGGGGGTGAATATCTTAGCAGCAGCTGAGTCTATGCTCAGTGATGGAGTAGCAGTTTGTAGTGGAGGTGGTGTCGAGGTTATCAGGCCTTGCCTCAGCTAACAGCACTGACGTGTCCTGCAGCATGCCCACACACAAAAAATAGATCCTTCAGTTTGACTCACATGACGATCCTCCACCTCGCATCACGTTTCTCTGGACGTCTTCCCTCCTCGCAGTCTGTCTGCACACCATCACTGCCTCCGTCAGACTGCAGAAACAGCTCACCTGTAAAAATAAACCTCTTCTTCATAATGATCCTGACTCTTCTGTGTAACTGTTTTTACTTTTTTTAATACTTGCTGACTGTAACGACTTAATTTCCCCAGTGTGGGATCAATAAAGTCTTATCTTATCTAGATGCAAGGCTTCTGACTGGTCCTGGACAGATTTTCAAAGTTTGTTTGTGGTGACCTCACAGGTGATTTTTCTTTTTTGCTCACAATCAAGAAAAGTTTTACTCTGGTTTCTCAACCAACATGTACTTTTCTGTACTTCTACAGAAGTTTCAATTTTGGCAATCCAAATTCCAACTCGCTGGGATTCATCTGATTTCCATTTTGATATTGCACATTTTTTTTGAGAGTAAGTAATAATATACACTGCTCAAAAAAATTAAGGGAACATTTAATCATCACAGTATAATGCCAAGTCAGTTAATCACACCTGCTTTGGTGCAAATGAAAGTGACAATAGGTGCAATGGATAGGCAAAACAATACAACCCCCCAAAAGGGAATGGTTTTGCATGTGGTGGCAACAAACATTTGCTCTCTCCTTGTCCTTCCTGACTGATTCTTCTCTAGTTTTGAGTTCTGCTAGTGTCCTTGTCACTACTGGTAGCATGAGGCAGTACCTGCAGCCCAGTCAGGCTGTACAGGTGGTCCAGCTCCTCCAGGATGGCACATTGCTACATGCAGTTGCAAGAAGGTCTCAAGAGCATGGAGGAGATACCAGGAGACCGGCCATTATACAAGGAGAGCTCGCCATGGCCATAGATGGGTATCAACCCAGCAACAGGACTGGTATCTGCTCCTTTGTGCGAGGAGGACCAGAATCCAATTGAGCACCTATGGGACATTATGTAATGGTGCATCCGATGCCACCATGTACTGCCACAGACTGTCCAGGAGCTCACCGATGCCCATATGCAGGTCTGGGAGGAGATCCCCCAGGACACCATCCATCCACTCATCAGGAGCATGCCTGGACGTTGTTGGGAGTGCATACAGACAGGCGGGGGCCATACATACTACTGAGTCCCATTATGAGTTGCTATGATGAAATTCACGCAAGTTGGATCAGCCTGTCATTTCAGTTTTTTACTTTGATTTTCCTGCCCAATGGATGGATCAATGGATTGATGATTTTGGCTTCCATTGACCGTTGTTACATAATTTTGTTCTCAACAAATTACACACTGTACACCGTAAAGATTTTCAACTTGAATAATTCGTTCATCATGATCCGATGTGTGATTTAAGTGTTCCCTTCATTTTTTTTTGAGCAGTGTATGTGTAAATTTAACAGCATTACCAAATGGAAGACAGTGCTGCGCTCACTGTCTTCTTTCAATCTGAGTTTCCACAGTTAGAATGCTAGCAGAAGTCTCTGGTTGGGAATGCTGACCATTTTCATGTTGCTCAGTTGCTCAGTTTTAAGCCTAAAGCTCCCAATACCATCACAAACGACTCTCACCTACCCAACTGCCTAAATATCTTTTGCTGCTGTTTTGACAGGAAATGGGATGGCCCCACCACCACCCTGTCCTGCCCTACCACCACCCTGTCCCCTGACCCTGAACACTCCTCTCCCCCCACTATGGCATTCTCAGCAGCCACAACATGGCCGACTTCAGGCATGGTCCTCCATCCACCCTGAGCAGCTGTCAGTGTTTACCGACATCTTTAACACCTCACTAGAGACATGTCATGTGCCAGCCTGTTTCAAGGCCTCAACGATCATCCCTGTGCCCAAAAAAGCAAAGATCACAGGCCTTAATGACTACAGACCCATAGCCTTGACCTCTGTAGCCATGAAATCGGTTGAGCGCCTTGTGCTTTCTCACCTTAAATCCATCAACGACCCCCAGCTAGATCCCCTGCAATTTGCCTACAGAGCCAACAGGTCTGTGGATGGCACAGTCAACATGGCTCTACATCACATCCTCCAGCACCTGGACGCTGTGGGCACCTATGCCAGGATACTCTTTGTGGACCTCAGTTCTGCCTTTAATACCATCATTCCAGCTAGGTTGCAGGATAAACTTACACAGCTGAACGTACCTGACTCAACCTGCAGGTGGATCACCGACTTCTTGTCTGACAGGAAGCAGCATGTGAAGCTGAACAGGCATGTCTCAGGCAGCTGCTCCATCAGCACCGGTGCTCCACAAGGCTGTGCCCTGTCCCCTCTGTCCTCTTCCCTGTACACTAACCATTGCACCCCTAGTCACCAGTCTGTCAGGCTCCTGAAGTTTGCTGACGACACCACCCTCATCGGTCTCATCTCATCATCTCAGATGGAGACGAGTCTGCCTACAGGAGTGAAACAGACAGGCTGGTACACTAGTGCAGGGAAAACAATCTGGCCCTGAATGCAGCAAAAACTGTGGAGATGGTTGCGGATTACAGGAAAACTCCAGCACCACTAGCCCCCATCACACTTCATGGTTCCCCAGTGAACACTGTGGAATCATTTTGCTTCCTGAGGACAGCTCCCTCATCAAGAAAGCCCACCAGAGGATCTACTTCCTACGGCAACTGAGGAAATGTGACCTGCCCATGCCAATGCTGGTTCATTTCTATTCGGCCATCATTGAGTCCATCCTCACCTCCTCCATCTCAGTCTGGTACCCAGCCGCCACAGCTAGGGACAAGGGAAGACTGCAGCGCATCATCTGCACTGCTGGGTGATTGGTTGCAGCCTGCCCTCTCTGCATAGCCTACACTCCGCCAGGACCCTGGGGAGGACAAGAAAAATTGCAGCTGACCCCTCCCACCCCGGACACAGTCTTTTCCAGATACTCCACTCCGGCAGAAGGCTGCGGTCCATCAGGACCAGGACCACATGTCACAAGAACAGTTTCTTCCCCTTTGCAGTCAGTCTCCTGAACAGGTCATAACTCACAACACTACCCCTCCTCCCCACTCTCTCTCTCACACACACACACACACACACACACACACACACACACACACACACACACCATCTATCCGACCCCCTCAACCATGCAAACACTTGCACTTTTTAAAGTTGGGGCATGTCTTTTTTACTGTAGCATGTTTTTTTTGTTTTGTTTTGTTGTTTTTTTTCTGTTTTTGTTGTCTTTGATGTTATTTATTCATTATGATATTTATTATAGGTCCCCAACAAGACTAGCCATCATTTTACCAAGTCAAATTCCTTGTTTTTCTTGTGGAAACTTGGCGATAATAAACCTGATTCTGCTTCTGATTCTCACTGCCTCATCTTCTGTCGAACTTGTTTCATGGTTGGAGGTCCATCTCTTTGAAGTTAGGAAATGTTTTAGTTGCCAAATAAAATCTGTTTTACTATTGTTTTCAAGTCAAACAGAATGGTTACGGAGCTTGTCTGCTCAGCTAGGTGACAAAATGTGAGTCAAAAGGAGACTGATTTGTCATTTTAGTATTTTAAACTAAGTCGTTTAGTCATGAAGGAAATGAACATTGAACAATATCACTGGTCAATATCATTGTGACATTGATGTTAAGGTAAGTATGCAACAACATGAAGGCACATGCAACATCAGCTCAGTACACAGAAAGCACACATGGAAACAAACAGAACATAATGAAACATACAGAGCTGGCATGTGCTGACAAGTGATATTAATAAACAGAACAGTAGAAAACATGAAAAAGAGACACACTAAAACAAATATAAAAACTCAAACAAGGAGACTAAACAGAGCAGCAGAAACAACTGATTTCATAGACAATATTTGATATTTTGAAATAATTTTGGAAACCACATTAACACCCAGATTTTAATTAAAGATTAATTCAGATTGTCAGATTAATCTAACTGACACTGTTTTTTTTCCTGCTGACTTATTACTTTTCATCTTGTTTCTCCTGCTGACATATTACAGCTCTGCTGCACTATGAACATGTTCACTGTACATGTCGATAAATGTACAAGAACAAATAAGAGCAAATAAAAACAAAAACTACAAGCAACCTGCAGATGACAACACAACCTCAATCAAAATAAAGTCAAATTTAAGTGCTGCTGAAACTGATGATGAACTTCTAAGTACTTCCAAAGGCAACTGGACTTGTTATCCAAAAGGCTTCTTCAGTTCTAACTGAAAAAGTAGAAAAGATGCCTTTTGGATAAGAGGCGAAACATTTTCTCAAAGTCCAGTTGCCTTTGGAAGCACTTAGAAATACCATGACTTGGATGAAAATGAATGAGAACCTTCACAGACATACTGATGATGAACCAAATTCAAATCAAAGAAAAAGAGGAGGTGTAACTAGTCAGGCAGGCACTGGATGTTGGTGCAGGGTTCTTGTAGTGTGATGCTTATTTCTTGATTATAGGCAGGTGTACTGATTCTGGATGATGGACAGGTGTGCAGAGAGAGAGAGTACAAGAGACAGAGGGCAAGAGGGGAGAGGAACAAACAGACAGACAAAACTGAAACACACCAAGTAGCCATCACTCAAACTAAAAGGGCTGAAATGAACAAAATACACTCACAACAGGGAGGAGGGTTTGTGACATTTATCTGTTAGGGCTGTAGCTAACTTTAAGAAAGTGATTACATTAGCATTTAATTCAGTGCCATGTGTCAATATAACAGAGGACTCCTATGTTGACTTGATGCTACGTTTATATGGAGGCGATGAAAACAGAAGATGCAAAAGTGGCATGTCGTCTTCAATTTTTTTAATCCGCGTTTAGACGAGCATTCTCAGCAGGAATTGTTTGTTTATACGAAGACGCAAAAGTGGGCGAATTCGATTGGATATGCATGCCAGGCCGCTAGGTGGTTAGGGTTAGGGTGTAATTGTATACACGTCTCTGTTCTCCTATAGTATCCGTATACATTCTATACAATTGTTGAAATGACTCTTGTATGTTGACTACAGCTGCTAGCACAGCTTGAACATCAGTGGGATCCACGTAGACAGACATATTGTTTATTGTTGTTTTACCGGCTTGGCGCGTTGAGTGTAACGTAAGGTGTAGTTGCTATGCGACGTGACGTGACGCGACGTGGTTTTGCACTTCTTGCCGTTTAGACGGAGACGCAACCCGAGTCGTCTTCAAAACTCTGCACTCTGGAAGGCATCTTCAGATTTTTGCAGTTTCAGACCTCGACGGCGCCGTCGCCGTGTAAACGAAAGGCACTTCCGATAAAATATTTTGTCGTTTTCATTCGCAATCTTCGTATAAACGGGGTCTTAGTCTCTCCCAAATTGATCATCTCGTTGATTGTGCTGCAGGTCACTGTATATAACACTCAACTCTTTGCCTCATTAAAAAAAAGAACATAATAGAACAAGGGAGCTTAGCTGTATGGCATACCTCCCAAACCAAATTAAAGCATCTGTGGTGGGGAATGCTGCCCCAGTGCAAGTGAATACCTTCTCAGGTACCACGTTAGTGAACGCAGCCCCAGGACTGGCTCCTGCCCTCACAGCTAGAAGGTCCCGGGTTCAATTCCCACCTGGGGCGCAGTGGGCACTGGGGGCCTCCACCATGCCTTCGGTGCCTGCTGCTTGGAAAGGGGCCTTTCTGTGCGGAGTTTACATGTTCTCCCCGTGTTCACCTGGGGTATCCTCCATAAAAAAAACCCCCACTAAAAACATGCAAGAAGATCACCACCTGACCAATGGTGACAGGAAGGAACTGGTTAAAGTTTTAAAGGTTGTATTCAATTCAGTTCTGTTCAGATTGATTTATATAGTGCCAAATCACAACAGAAGCTATCTCAGGACACTTTCCATATAGAGCTGGTACAGACCATACTCTTTACTGAAACCTTTTTTTTTTTCTTTAAAAAAACAAAACAAAAACAAACTACAATTATAATTTATATATATTTTCATTCCCCTTAGTGGTTGTACAAATTTTCATTTGGATATTAACTTTTTTCCCCAGCAGCTCCAGTTGATCCTTATAATTACTGGGATGCTGTCCCCCAGGTGGCGTTGTTGGTCTTTCCCCATTTTCATCGCTGCCTGGGAAATGGTGCTCCACCAAAATGGAAGAATTTCCGAACTCCGTATTAGCCTGGCAAAATAGTCCTAAGACATACAAAAAGGCTCGCCATAATGCCGGTGCAGCCTAATACTCATTGTTAAAGGTCCCATATTATGAAAAACTCACTTTTTCTGGGATTTGGGGCGTTATTTTGGGTCTCTGGTGCTGCCACATGCATGCAAACTGTGAAATAGGACCATCCATGCTTTTTTGAGTGAGATACAGATTTCTGAAAGTACCCTGCATGCAGTTTCCAGATGAGCCAGTCAAATTCGGTGCACATTTGAATATTCCCATTATACTTTGCATGGAATACCTGCAGACAGGGGACAAGACCTCACTAGCCAGTTTTCTGTAGTTGTCAGTTTCAGTGTGCACTGATCCTCTCTCTCTTCCAGTTAGACCAGTGCAATGACTTTTTCTTTTCTCCATTTAATGCACTGGCCCTCTCTCTCCTCCAGTTAATGCAGTGCAGTGACCCTCTCTTCCCAGTGTGTCAGTCACTGATGTATTGTACAAATGTTACTTCAGTATTTGTCATTGAATGTTTCCGGCTGCAGTCAGGTGAATGAACTTGGACTGTTTGTTCAGTCTCTTCCTCTCTGATTATCAGACTCTCTCTGTCCTGTCTGTCCTCTCGTAACACACTAATCTGGTTGTAATTCGGACCTGTAATGAACTCTGTGTGTTTATGGAGCTGATCTGTGGTCAGGTTCACCTCCGTTCACTTTAGTCACACAGAAGCCCTGAAATTTGCAGATTAATTTAACTCCTTTAAAAGTCAGTGGTGATTATGCATATGCATAGCTACTACAGCATTTGAAGAGACCCCCTCTGGTGCCCTCTAGTGTTAATATCAATAAAAGGGTACTTCACCAGTTCAGTCCAGATTTTCTGTCATGTTCAGCAGTTGATATACTGGTGTTGTGCTGGAGAGATCAGGTTTGTAAGCAAGGCAGAAAACAGAAACAAATCTCTTTTGGCATGCTTAAGTGAAGTCTGATGGCTGAACACCATTAGTTGTCCAATCACAAAGTGAACTTGAAAGACAGCAGTATTTCTCTTGCGTTGTTGAGGCTTATGTGTGATTCTGTTCACACAGTTAAATTTTCTGGTCAGACCAAAACTCTGACCAGCAAGGACTATCAAACCTCTAATCTGAAACTGGTCACTGTCTACAGACTGGAATTTCTGCCAGCATGCACTGTGTGAGAGGTAGATAACACCTGGGAAGGTCACGAGCCAATCATAAGTCAAACACACACAGGCCTCAGCCAAGTTTTCTGTGGTTGGTTTCATAACATCTGAATTTCAATTTCATTTAAAAAAATGTAACATTGTAACATGTTTTTCTTTTGCAACAGCCCTGAGATCAGTTTTGATAAGTGTTAAAGGTGAAGAAACCAACCAGATCAAAAAATTTAAAGCCAAAGTTTGAATATTTCTAACCCAAAGAGATGCTGAAAACTGATTCATGCCCTTATTTCAAGCCGGCTCGATGACTGTAATGCACTATTTACTGACGTCCAGAAGAAAACTGAGAGACTTCAGCTCATTCAAAACTCTGCAGCTTGACTATAAACCAGAACCAAGAGCAAAGAGCACATTAGTCCACTTTCAGTTGCTCTGCATTGGCTTCCAGTAACATTCAGGACTGATTCCTCGTATACCAAGCTCTTAATGGGCCAGGACCAAGCTACATCACTAACTCCCTTGTTCACTATTTGAAGAACTTGATCATCTGCTGCTGGTTTACTGGAGGTCTCCAGAAACAGCTGAAAGAAAATTGGGGATGCAGCCTTTGTCAATGATGCCCAAAAGCTGTGGAGCACACCACCAATAGATATCAGGAAAGCAGCTCACTAAATATTTTTAAAAGAAAGCTAAAAACTGATCTCTTCACTTCAGCCTTTAACTAGCAATGACTTCCTGATATAGAGCTGAAACTTTGGTGCTTTGTCTCGCATTTATTCACTGCTGCACGTCCTTTCAATTGTTGTATTTTACTTGATCTTATACATTTTATGTATTTTTAAATTTCAGTTCAGTTTTAGTTGCAATATTATGTTATGCATTCTCTCTATTATATTTTTCCTGTTATTTTTACTATTATTGGGTGGATTTTGTCCTCTATCTTGTTTTGCATTAATTTTCTGTCCCTGTTTTTATGTTCATTCCATCAAATGTTTTTTCTTATTTTTTTATGTTAAGTGCTTGGCGCATATGATTTTTTGTAAAGGAGTTTCTTCTGTATTACTTGTATGAAAGATACTATACCAATAAAGTTTATTATGATTCTTTGAATGTTTTTGATGTTTCAGGCTGTTTTCAGGAAGTGTTTCTGTTAACATGATGTGCTCCAGTACCCAGAGTGCTTTGTGTTTGCCTCAGCAGCAGTCTTTGTGTTTCTTAAATCAACTTGTTGAATCAGCGATGAGTTTGTAGGTCAGTGAACAAACAGAGCATCACTGTGCGAACTGGCTGTGGCTGCCTCACTTCTTCTGGACCTGCAAGGGTTTAAATTTATCAACATCAGCAACAATTTGGTCCAGCAGTCAGAGGAGGACATAGAGGGGTCTCTCAGTCTGCTGACCATCACTTCAGTTTTTACCTGCAAACAAAGAGCCAAGTGTCGGGTTTCTATGTCACTCTGACTGCTTTTGTGGATGTGCAAAAGCAGAGTGGAGCTCAGTCCTGATTCTGATCTCTGAAAACAAATCACCTGAACAGGAAGCAGAGAGGGTGACCTCAAACTGACCATCAAGACAAGAGTCAGCCTGGATCATAAAATCACCAAGAAAACAACTAATCTGCAGTATGACTATCACCTGACCTGAAAATATGTTCTGCTCTGAGTTCCACATTTAATCTGAACTTTTCATCTTGTTTCAGATTCCAAAATGACATGTGTAACATTAACCATTAACTTCATTTGATAAGTGGCATTAGGTCTTGTTAATGTCTCCTACAGGCTGCAGTCTTTAAATTACATCATGATGATTCATCAGTTCTTAGTCTCACCAGTTACAAGTTTGGCCTGATGATGGGGCCAGAAGAAAACAAGTAATGGAATAATTAAAATTGAAAGGGTTCATCCTCAAAGGAGCATGAATGAGAATTTAATCGGATCAGATGTTTAAATCTGTCTGTGGTCTGAAGGTGTCTGTTTTTTGTTTTTTTTTGAAAATAACTGGTGTTGAGAATATTGACTGTTTAATGGTGAAGCTAAAAAAAGAGCAAAAATGCAATTATATAGAGGTGGTAACATTTTCTGTACAATAAAGAAACAAACAAAAGCTGATGTTTTAGTATTTTTGTTTCACCATTTAAATAATTTATACCCAGCTGTTAGCTGTCTTTGGCTTTCTTCTGAATCAAAATTTCTGCCAGGAATGTTGTGCAAATATCAATAGTTAACTTAAATAATAATGATAATAATACTACAACCCTCATTACAAAAAAGTTGGGACGTTGTGTAAAATGTAAATAATCATTCACAATCAAACTGTTTCCTGACAGCAGTTTTCTGAAGTGCTCCTGAGTCCATGTAGTCATCCAATCATGTGCTCACAAAGTGGTGAACCTCGCTCCATCCTCTTTGAACGACTGAGCCTTTCCAGGATGCCCCTTTCATACCCAATCATGATCCTCTCACCTGTCACCAACGAACCTGTTTACGTGTGGAATGTTCCAAACAGGTGTTTTTGGAGCGTTCCACATCTTTCAGTCTGTGAAACGTGTTGCTGCATCAGATTCACAATAAGCAGATATTTACAGAAATCAATGAGGCTGATGAGGAAAAACATTGAATATATTGACTTTGTACTGTTTTCAGGTATGTTTATGTCAGAAAGGGTTAACAAGTTATCACATTCTGTTTTATTTATGTTTTACACAGTCCCAACTTTGTAGAATCGGGGTTATAATAGTAAGAAAAAAAAAAAATAATAATAATAATAATAAAAATGTTTGGCTAAGCAGCCAGTTGAACACATTTCTTGAAAGTATCTCAACATCAGAGATTTTAACACAGGTTGAACCTTCAGTAAACAGTCAAACGTATCAAAAATGATCCTCTAACATGTTTTCTATAACAATAGAAAACAATAGATGAACAATAGAATCCAACAGACAAACCGCAGATATAAATGTAGAAGATGTTGCATAGAATTCTCGGGTCGTTCCAATGTGGAAAACAGTCTCTCCCAATGAGAAACACAATGCTTCATCACCAAACATAAATACTTTTATCATTACTGGGAAAGAGCTGATTTGATGTTTTTCCTGCTGACAGCAGGAAGTATTTCTAAAATCCTTATGAGCAGCCACACTCTTCTACGATCATGTTCTGGATGTCTTTCTTGATGATCTTCTGCTCTTCGTTGTAGTAGAGCATTGACATAGCACGCAGCCTCGTTGGCACGCAGCACGACTTGATGTTTTGAAATGGACTGTAGCCCCTCATACGATAATGATTGATGACCGTTGAATGGAATGACAGGGATGAGCCGCTGATACTCGCCATGTGGTTTGGACAGTCACCCTCGCAGTAGTTGGCATGGTAACCGGCTGGAGCGATAATCCAGTCATTCCAGCCGATGTCTCTGAAGTTGACGTAAAACTGTCTTTGGCAGCAGACATGTATCTTTCCGTCACACTCCAGACCTCGTTTGACTCGTCGCTGAGACACCTCCTCTCGAGTTCGCAGCGCCACCATGAGGAATGGTCGATGAGACTGGCCTCGCTCTCCTGCTCGCTCGCTGTTGGCAGGAACCAGGATGGGCAAGGCACCGGCCTCTGTGCACAGCAGGCAGGAAACCTGCAGGCTGAACGAGCTTCCGCCACCATCCAACAGAGTCTGAATAATGGGAGAGATGCTGAGGGTGTGCCAGCCGCTGCGACGAGTATCCACCATCTTTTCTGAAACACACTCCTCCCGATCATCCACTTGCAGCAGCAGCTGCAGCATCACTTTGCTTTTTGCTCGATTTCCTTTCGACACCTTCAGGAAGATCCAAACATTTGCCTGTTCTACCAGCATCGAGCCGTCGCTCTCCTTTGAAATGTCAAAGGTCACAGTGTTCACAGAGTCTCCTGCAGTGGAGAGCACAGTTAGCATGTTTGCAGGAATTACATTCATCAGTTGTATAAAAGACACATTTGCAATATAAATATGAGACAGTAAAGAAAGACATCACATCACCATCACCATCACCATCGCAGGTCTCTGCTGGACTGGACTGGTCTCTACATCATGCTACTGGTCTGTACTGAAAAGTACTGGTCCCTACTGATCTTTATCTTTATCTTTATCTAAAAAAAAGTGCTTTTCGATGAGGTCTTAATGATGCGATGTGGGTATTAGTGTAATATAAAGCCAAACCTGATGACAAACAAACATTTTTTACTTCAAGACAATAAGAGTATAAAGATGTTCTGGTTCTTGTTGTCCCTCATTGAGAAGCAAAATGAAACTCTCAGTCATCTGAACTCTAGACTTTAAATAATGAGACGCCAGATGTTTAAATTTAAAAAATGATAGTTTCCTTCTTTGAAGTACAACATGAACATCTGAGGAGAAACTGAAGAAAACGTCATCTATTTCATCCCGCTTGTTTTTCTATGAAGTGAGCAATTATAAAGATAAAGACACTGTGACCCTGCTGTCTGAACTGCCCCCTTCTGTTTTGTCTTCCTGTCATTTGAATGAACAAAGAAAATGTCATTATTGATAAAAGCATGAATGGAGCTGCTGCCTCTAAATATACTCAATATGAGCAGAAACACTAAAAAAAGAAAAGGCCTGGTTTCAGGGAATGCTTAACAAGGCCACACACACACACACACACACACACACACACACACACACACACACACACACACACACTCTCTCTCTCTCTCTCTCTCTCTCTCTCTCGCTCTCTCTCTCTCTCTCTTATTCTCTCTCTTTGTCTCTTCTGCCAAATAATTACTGAGGCCCAGATTTTTCTGAATGAAGAGATTATTTACGGCCTGAGCCCACTCGGTATGCCCCCCTCTTGTTACTGTCCTCTAATTTCGAGCTTTTGAGGGACCTTTTTAATTGAAGATTCCTCTCAAAGAGAAGACTATTTATAGCACAAAGCCATTCTGTACATTTATGTAAGCAAACAAGTGACAGAACAATGTGAACAGTAACGAGCTGGTTCACGTTCACAGAAAACTTTAAAACAGTCCGATCACTTGTTTTCTGTCATTATCTGCGTTATCATTACAAGCAAATGTATCATCCATGATGCAGTCTGGGATTAACCCAACAGGCTCTGTTGAAAATCTCTTCCAAATCAGGCTTATATTGAAAACACTGCACCTCATCATGATAAAAACAAATGTTAGACGAGGACTGTATGTTGTTTCTGTCCAAACTTGTAACTCATCATCTTCTTGATAAACCACTTACAGTTTGACATCCTCCACTGTATTCAGGGTATGAACTTCTTCAGATCACCCCAGAGCAGTATTTATTGTTGTTACAGCTCAGTGAACAGTTGGACAGACACCCAGAGTGTCTTCATCTGACTTTAAATGACATTTTTTTGATAGAAACTTTCATTCATTGTTCTTGTGTTGAACATGACAGTTTTGAATTCTTCACATCTCAGATTTTAAGAAGGTGAAACACTCTGACTCTTATTCATCCTCATGTATTCTGACATCCTGATGAACCACAACACCACCGGACTGATGACTTGAACAGGGTCTCTTTTAATTGCACAACTAAAGTAAAACTGTTTGATTCAGTTTGTGATGGGAAAAGACAAACTGATGCTTGTTTTACTACTGACGAGGCGACTGATGCTCGTGCAGATTTTATACAGACCTAGAATCAGTTTCCCATGACTAACTTTAAAATTTCTTTCAGATTGGCTCTTATTTAACTTTCAGTTTGAGGTCAAGGTGATGTCGTCTGACTAAAAACAACCTGACTCAACTTTTGTCAGAACTTCATCCAGCAACACACTGTATTGAGTGAATACGGACATACATCACACATTGCTGGTGGTTGACATTTCAATGTAAACGCTGTATTTCTACTGTTGGATTAAATCGTTATCTCTGTGGAAACCTTCTGTCTGAGTATTGTAAACCTCTGGAATGAACCCTCAGGCTCACTAATCTGTCACTCAGACTGGACAAAACTGAAACAGATTTCATTAAACAACACTCCAGCACAAAGACTTCAGTTGTTTTAACACAGGACTGATTTCAGTTTTAGAGCCAAAATGATGTGTTTATGGTCTTTGACTTCATAATGATGATCACAGACTGTTTACACTTAAAATAACTTTTCTATATTAAATTATGTCAGATGTTGCTGAGAAAATGAAGGTTACTGAGCCTTTTCCCACCCTCCTTCATGTTGGCTTCACTGCCAACCTTCTGAATCACAAACATGGTGGAGAAATCACATAGCTGCCGGTGACAAATCAGCACTCTGTGTGAAACCTGGTGTACACAAGTGTGTTCAGGTTCATTTCTGATTGAAATTTACATTGTGTGAGAAAAAAGAGAAAAACATAACTGTAAAACAGACTGCACTTAGAGATACAATCAATGGAATCAGACTGTGTGGCTGCCAATGGATTCTTACTGTGGAAATCTGTAAACAAACTTTGAACTTTTTGGAATTTTGTGAATGAACTGATAAGAGACCATACAGACATGCAGACATCTGTAGTGCAGCTGATGGTCAGTAAACCCAAGTAGAATCTGAGTCTACTGACATTACTGAATTTATGAGAAGGGATCCCTTCGATGCTCTGGCAGTGTCGAGGCAGGAATGCGATTATTCAGGCTTTATGTTGGTAAACACCTCAGAGGAGTTCATCTGTCTGTTTTCTTTTTACAGATTTTGGGTAAAACCTTTACATGTTGTTGTGTCAAACAGAGCTCCTGATTGTTTGACACCTATGTAGGTTCATAGAGATATTTCCATGTCTCTGAGCAGAAGAATAACTCCAGTGTCAGTGAACTCTGTAACTGTGTGACTGTAATGATAACTCTGTAATGCTGTTATTGTAACTCTTACTCTGTAACTGTTACTCTAACTGTAACTCTGTATCTGTGCAACTGTAATTCTGTGACTAATTGTAACTCTATAACTCTGGAACTATGTACATTTTGTAAAGTGTAACGCTGTACGTCTGTCACTCTGTAATTTTGTAACTGTAACTCTGTATCTATATCCTTGTAACCTTAACTGTAATGGTAACTCAAACTGTAACAATGTTTGTAACTGTAACTTTTTACAATTGTAACTCTGGATCTCTGTGCTTTTCTTAGAGCTGCTGGAGCTAAAATTAAAATGACAATTTTGTTTGGCTGCCAGACTCACCTGGTTCTGCAAACACGATCATTTCAGAGGGTGGTTCAGGTGGAGTTGAGGCCCCGGGGCCTTGGCCCTCCTCTTGGATCTCCACGCTGCCATCTTCGGCCACTCGGCCGACGTGGAGCTTCTTGATGACGTTGAGCAGAGCGGCACGTGGGACTGGCTGTGTCAGGTTGGGCCGAGTGCTAAGGTGCAGCATGTTGAGGATGTGACGCTTCACTGCCTCTACCATGTCACTCTGTCCTCCTGACAAAGATGAGTTCTTCCTCATCTGAGACAGAGAGCAGGATGGACAGTCCGAGGCCGGCGCCCTCTCCCGGAGCTGAGATGCCACGTCAACCTCTGGTACTGAGGAGGCCGTCGGAGAGGAGTCAACAAGAAGACCGATGGCCATGAAGAAAAACATGGCGAACAGAGAGGTCATGATGGGTTATGGCTGACACTTATTCTTCAACACTGACAGTAGATTCTGCAGAGACTCACAATTCAGTACAGTCAGTAGTGCAGCAGTTCTTGATGCAGAACCAGGGAGCAGCTGGTGAACAACACAGTTGCTGTAGAGTTAGTAGAGTCTTTCTGGTGTTTGAGGTGAGTGAGGAAATAGAACAAAAACAGAGTTAAACTGCCAATGGTGAAGAAAAAAAATCCCGCAGAGTATCAGCAGAGTTCACGCGGGAAGACAGAGCAGGTGTTGTTCTGGTCCTCAGTCTGGTCTTTGAATCTGGTCCTGATTAGTTCAGTGTTCAGAGTGTTGCAGGTCTGGTCCTAATGGTTTTGGTCCTTTGTGGTCCTGATGGTTTGGTGGTCTGAGCTGAATGCACATTGAGTGCAGGGTCACTCTACTCTTCCTCTGCTCTGTTACTGTAATTATACCTCTCTGCCTGTTTAATCCCTCCCTCCATCCACAGAGGTATTTCCCTGTGAGTAAAACACACACACACACACACACACACACACACACACACAGTGAGTAGTCTCAGAATATCTCAGGACTGTTTGTGGTGTTTCCTCCTGAATGAACGTCACGACAGAAGAAGAGGAGGAAGGAGGGAAGAGGAGGAAGAGAGAGTGTCCCTGATTCATTCATACCACACACACACACACACACACAACCTGATGACTCAGCACAGCGTCATCATCACCTCACGTGGAGGAGAAACTCTGTTGGTGTGAAATTAATTTTTAGACTGAAAAAAGAGACTTTGTTGTTATAATCAGAGTCCTGCACACAGCAGATGGAACATGCTCAGAACAGACTGTCTCTCTCTCTCTCTCTCTCTCTCTCTCACACACACACACACACACACACACACACACACATACACACACTGTGACATCAGCACGCCCTCCTCTGGTGGGAGTCAGGTATTACAGTGTCCTCCTCACCTAAGCTGTGTCCTCTCACTCACCTTTTGTCTCCTGTCTGTCCCAGTAACATGAAAATGAATTGGTTGTGACAAACTGTTTGACTTGATGCAGTTACACTGCAGAAGGCTCTCCAGTTGTTTTAGTCGGAAATGTGAGATAAACTAATGCATGAATTTAATAAATTCCTTCTCAGGCCTTTGTTTTGTCCATAATAACCACTTTTAGAACACTTTTATATCTTTGACCTCATAGTATCAGTGAAAACAACCTTTTTAAACGAAGTCCTCCATTGAAAACAATACTTGCACATAGAATACAGTCAAAGAATAAGCAGTAAAATTCTGTCGCATATACAGTTATATCCAAATTAAAGGTCTTCAGATAAAAAACATGTTTCTTGTCTGTCCTGCAGAGTTGTCATGTCTGTGTGGCAATGTTGTCTGGTCTGTACTTCACTCTTGTCATGTCTGTACTGCAGTCTTTTCAGGTCTGTATTGCACTGTTGTGATATCTGACCTGCAGCTTTGTCATAAATGTAGTGTGTCTGGTCTGTAGTCAGTCTTGTCATATCTGTACTGTAGTGTTGAGCTCCAGTTACAGTTTGGACCTTTGCTGCTCTCTGGTGGATGATTTTGGAAACAGCAAACTGCACCCTTTCAACTCTGAATGAGTTAGAAGAAAGTTTTGAAATGAAACCAGACCACAATTTACTCACTGTATGTATTGTGTTGAAGTGGAGAGTTGCAGTGTGTTTGATAAACTAATAACTGTGTCACCTGTATAGATCAGAATCCAAATCATCTGTTTTGACCCAATGTGAACACATACAAGAGATTTCTAAGAAAAACGCAAACTGCCAAACAAGGACAACAAGAACATATTAAAAAATGTTAAAATTCCCCCCTCATTCCCCAAGGGGGCTGGTGTGTGTCTTTGTCCTCAAGCTAGGGTCCTCTACCAGATGCCTGGCAATTTGAGGGTTCTGCTCAGTATGTTAGCTGTTCCCAGGACTGTACTCATCTGCACAGAGACCTCAGATGTTGTTCTTGGAATCTGGTGAAGCCACTCTCCCAGCTTGTGGGTCACTGCCCCTAGTGCTCCGATTTCCACTGGTAACACTGTTGCCTTTACTCATCACATCTTCTCTAGCTCCTCTTTCAGCCCTTGGTATTTTTTGAACTTCTCGTGTTCCTTCTTGATGTTGCTGTTGCTTGGCTGTGGCTAACCTCCTTGCGGCCTCCTTATGGTTCCCATTGGCCTGTGGTATCCCAAGGTATTTGTAGCTGTCCTGAGCATCTGCAATGCTGCCTTCTGGTAGTTCAACCCCCTTGGTTCTGATCATCTTCCCTCTCCTTGATACCATCCACCCACATTTATCTAGTCTGAATGTCAACCCAATATCATTGCTGTAGATCCTGGAGATGTGTGGAGTCGATGTCTCACTCATTACTGGCCTACAGCTTGATGTCATCCATGTAAAGCAGGTGGCTGATGGCCAGTCTGCTTTGGAACTGGCACCCATAGCCAACCAACCGAAAACTCACAGTACGATAATACCCTGATAAAAACATTTATTGCGATACTTTAAAAAAAATGCTCCTACATGCCTCACTCAACTGAGCAGATGGCTGCAGCGGCCTATGTTCAAAACTGCTGGTGAAGCCAGGTTTAAGAGAAGATAAGATAAGGTGAAACTTTGTTCATCCCTCTCAGTAAATTAAATTGTTACAGTCAGCAAAGGTATAAAAAAGGAGGCACAAAAAGATCAAAAAGGGCAATTAAAAAGGATACAGAATAATACAGAAAAATCAACTATGCATATGTACATTCTGTACAGTTAGGTCTGGAAATATCTGGACAGTGACACAATTTTCATAATTTTGGCCCTGTATGCTACAATGGATTTGAAATGAAATAATCGAGATGAAACTGAAGTGCAGACTTCAGCTTTAATTTGAGGGTATTTACATCAAAATTGGAGGAAGGGTTTAGGATTTGCAAACATTTTCATACATTGTCCCCTCATTTCAAGGGACCTAAATTAATTGGATAAATGAATATAATCATAAATAAAATGTTCATTCTTAATACTTTGTTGAAAATCCTTTGAAGATGATGACTGCCTGATGTCTGGAACCCATGAACATCACCAAACACTGGGTTTCCTCCTTTGTGATGCTTTGCCAGGCCCTGCCTGCAGCTGTCTTCAGTTGTTGTTTGTTTGCAAGTCTTTCTGCCTTAAGCTTTGTCCGAAGCAAGTGGAATGCATGTTTGATCAGACTGAGATCAAGTGATTGACTCGGGCCATTGTAGAGTATTCCACCTCTTTGCTTTGAAAAACTCCTCGGTTGCTTTTGCAGTATGTTTTGGGCCATTGTTCATCTGTACTGTGAAGCACCGTCCAATCAACTTTGGCGAATTTGGCTGAATGTGAGTAGACAGAATGTTCCTATAGACTTCTGAATTCATGTGGTTGCTTCCATCTGTGTTATCATTTAATAAACACATGACCAAGTGCCATTGGAAGCCATGCATGACATTACACTGCCTCCACCATGTTTTACAGATGATGTGGTGTGTGTTGGATCATGAGCCATTCCAAGCCTTCTCCATACTTTTCTCTACCCATCAAACACAAATCTGGCTTTTCTATTCTTGAGGCTAATGAATGGTTTGCACCTTATGGTGAACCCTGTGTATTTGTTCTTGTGAAGTCTTCTCTTTATGGTAGACTTGGATAATGATATGCCAACTTCTGTGAGGATTCTCATTCGTCCAGGTCATGCCAATTCTAAGTGCTTCCAAAGGCAACTGGACTTATTTGTGGTTCTAGAAGATGTTTCGCCTCTTATCCAAAAGGCTTCTTCAGTTCTAACTGACTGGTTAGGGGTCTCAGGTATTTATCCTCCTGCAGGATCATACCTCCACCCAGGATCATGTGAGTCATTAGAGACACATGAGTCAGGGTGTGGCTGGCACAATAGGTGTTGATGTGTGGTAATGGTTGGGTCGTTGACCCACCCACCCACCATGTGACACAATAGGGTCATGTGATTCCTGGTGTGAATGGTTGTTGTGCTGCCTGGAGAGAGATCTTTGGACTGCATTGTAAGTGGCTGATAAGTGAACCTGCTCTGTGCAGAAGAGATCAGAGCCGATTGTACTTCCTCAGAAAGCTAGCATCCTTCAACATCTGCAAAAAGATGCTGCAGATGGTCTACCAGACTGTGGTAGCAAGTGCCTTCTTCTATGCAGCAGTGTGCTGGGGAGACAGCATCAAAAAGAGGGATGCTACACATCTGGACAAACTGGTGAGGAAGGCAGACTCTGTTGTGAGCACAGACCTGGACAGCCTGACGTCTGTGGCAGAGCGACGGGCGCTGAGCAGGCTCCTGTCAATCATGGACAATCCACTGCATCCGCTGCACAGCATCATCTCCAGGCAGAGGAGCAGCTTCAGTGACAGGCTGCTGTTGCTGTCCTGCTCCACTGACAGACTGAGGAAGTCGTTCCTCCCCCACGCTATGCGGCTCTTTAACTCCACTGGGGGGGGGGATCTATCTATCTATCTATCTATCTATACCAGTAGTGCAAAAACAGTATTTTTGTGGTGTTGTAATGTGAAAACAACTTCAACACAGTGCTATGTTAAATGATGTTGACAGTTAAAATGTTAGATGATGCTGGTGTTAAACAGTCTGTCAGCTGCTGGAATGAAGGACCTGCAGTAGTGTTCTTTCACACACTGTAAATGCAGTAGTCTGTTGCTGAAGGGTCTGCTTAAGGCCCCCAATGTCTCATGCAGGGGGTGGAACTGTGAATATAATAATTAGCAATTTTTATGTAAGTGGATGTTTTGGTAATAGAGGGTTAACTGGCCTGTGGGAAGAAACTGTTTTTGTGTGGATGTTTTGGTGTACAGAGCTTTGTAGCACCAACCAGAGGGGAGAAGTTGGAATAGGTTGTGTCCAGTGATGGGTATTCAGTGATGTTTTCCGCTTTTTTTCTGACTCTGAATGACCTGACCTGAGAGTTTTAATGTGTATTTAGTGTGAGCTGCTGACACTTTTCCAACCAGCTTGTGCAGTGTGATAGGCTGCTCTCAGGCTGATTTGTTGATCCAGGATTTGATTTCGTGCTATATTTTTTTAATATAGGTCTCAGGTCATACCTGATCAAAGGGCTAAAATTCATTTTAAAAAAAAGTCATAAGTCACTGGTGTCGAGTTTCAAGTCTTTTTTATTTTTAATTTTTGTATGAAGGAACGTTTCATAGTTTATTAAAAACATATCGTGAATCATGTGACTGTCTTTAAAACCAGCATGTACTAACACAGCTACAGGTTTTACGCCTGCTCTTATGACGTAAGAATTTAGCAGGTTTTACATCACTGCCTGTTGTTTACTGGACAGCGCAGTCAAAAAGTGAACCCAAAAATAGCATGTGCATAATCTGCTCCACCTGTACACAAACACCTTCAGATTACCTGCTGAGATACGAGAGACATGATAACTTTACTTGACCTGAACATTTTTACATGTAAACTGACCGTTTGTTCACACTGATGGAAAATAGTGCTTCACTATAATGATAGAAAACAGGAGGCTGACTGAAACAATCCAATCAGCAGACGGAGTGTTGTCGCTAAACCCCGCCCCTCCCCTCCAACACGCACACACACACACACACACACACACACCCTCCCCCCTCTGTCAGCACGTCTCTCTCCCTCTCTCTCTCTCCCTCTCTCTCTCTCTCTCTCCCTGTTAATCCGCCTCTCTCTCTCTCTCTCTCTCCCCCTCTGTCTTTACAGACATCATGGCGGAAATCAAAACTGGAATCTTCGCTAAAAACGTGCAGAAACGACTGAACCGCGCCCAGGAGAAGGTAAGAGTTTACGATTGTGATGATGTGATGGAGGATGAGGATGAGGAAAGAGGTGGCGGTGAAGGACAGATGGTGGAGGACTGGGGTATATGAATGTGCAGCTGGTTGGAGGCTGCAGGCCTGTGGAGCGTCTGATATTGTTCGTGTCTTTTCCGGGTTTTGCGTTATTATTATTCTTTTGATTATCAGCTGTTGATCCACACAGACAGGCTGACGTCATGTTTCCAAAATCTGCACAAAAAAATCATCAGAAACTGAGGGAGAGCGTCTTGATTGGCTGAAGCAGACCGACGACGGATTAGCATTGACTCTAACGCTCGTGATGACGTCACATCTGCGGTGAAATATGTCACGTGTGTATTTCATGTTTTAAACAAGTGACTGCCAGGAGGTGTTTTCCTGCTCCAAGGTCGGCAGAAGGGGAGGCGGGGATGCCCTGTCTGTGACGTGATGACGCCACCTCTGACGCCAGATCAGCTACCTGCACGTTAGGCTATTTATAGGAGAGGGCTGCTGGACTGCTGGTGGAACACCGTATTCTGTGACCTAAACAGGATTTTCAGGGTTAAATTTAGAAATATTCTCTTGTTCTGATTGGACAGTGAGGACTGTCCGTGGTGCTGAAATATTCCCTGGGTCTGATTGGACAGTGATATTTGGCTGTGAAAGTTGCTGAAACTCATTGGAAAAGTGAATTGCGGTATTTCAGGTTTATATCTTAGCAGAAACCAGGCCAAGTCCTCAGCTGATCGGTCACATGACTTGTATTGGTGTTTTGTTTCCTGTTTAACCTCCTTCACAGAAATTTCAGTACACATCTCAATGAATCTTAAAGGCATTATCTCACTCAGGCTTTTTTCATATTCAGCTTCTTTGTTAATCTGAGTTTACGTTGGCGCCTGTCTTTGAGCAGATCAGCTGATAGAGTTAGCATTACACAGATACACTTGAATTACGGCTCAACAGCTCTCTGTATGGGCAGACAGCCAAGCAATGACATTACAGGAAGGTGACATTTGAGGATGAGTCCATACAGGACAGAAGAGTTTTTGCTTCAGCTGGACCAGCCAACATCTGGCACACTGTGAGTAGATAAAAAAAATCCTTCAGGTGAAACATTAATTTTATGCTGTGTTCAGCAACAGCAGGTGGGTCATAGGTGTCACCAGGTTTCATCCTGAAACACAACCCAGACTGTGAGTCTATTAAATATTAAACACATAGCAGTTACTGTGAGCTGAGCTACATCACTGCTTAGTTTTAGTAAGTATTTCAAACTCTTGTTTCTGATGTGGAGGAACTCAAACAAACCTCCTGTCTCTTCAAAACACACTGAAATGTAATGCTGGCATTATGTTCTCCATTCAAACAACCATTTTAGTTGTTGTTACTTCCTGTCCACAGCACAACAGCTGCTTTCAGACCTTTTAATACAGAAAACAACAAAATCTTTATTGTTATTGGTGTTTTCAGATGGTGTTTATTTGTTTTTATCTTAAACTCAGTCACATGTATGTCGAAGATGCTTAATAATTATAATAAAAACAGCGGTGAGACAGGATAAAACAGAAAATATTTTAGGCAAGTAAAATCAGACACTTAAAATAAAACAAAATGAAAAGGAATAACATCTTCAACAATAAAGACAACAACAATAATGAAAAAACAGATGAGACATGTTGGAAAAACACGAAGTCGTGGTAGCATTAATGAAAGGCTTTTAAGTTAAGTTTTGAGGAGTGATTTAAAAGATGTCAGTGATCCTGCAACCTCAGATCCTCAGGCAGTCTGTTCCAGGTTCCAGGTCTTAAGGGCTCTTACCATAAAACTCCTGTCACCTTTAGCTGTGAGTCAGGACTCAGAAACAGCCAGAAGAGCCCTGCTTGAAGATCTGAGGCTGCACTGTGGCTCACAGGGGGGCACAAGTTCATCAGGACCAAACCTCACGCCACAAGAACAGTTTTTCCCGTCTGCTGTCAGCCTTATCAACAAGACCTGGAACCCCCCCGACACTCTTCACACTCCACCTCTGCCTCATCTTGTCACACTGACACTTACACAACTCTATGCGTTACATTAACGCTCAGCTCGGACCTCTTTCTGGAAAAACGAATTGTGTTTCTGGAAAAAAAAAAAAAAAAAAAACAGACTTGTGTATATATATTTATATTGTTATATTTTGTACTCTTATTTTTAGTAGATGTGTCATACACCAACTTCACCATAACAAATTCCTCGTATGTGTAAAATCGTACTCGGCAATAAAGCTGTTTCTGATTCTGATTCTGATCAATAAAATCTTAAAATCAATTCTAAAACTTACTGGTAACCAGTGAAGAGGCTGAAACAGGCTGATATGATCTTGTCATCTTGTAGTTGTTAAAAGCCAAGCAGCTGCATTTTATACCAACTGAAATGTAACTTCTTTTTGGTTTGACCCTGAAAACATGAAATTACAGTGATCTAAATGAGATGTCATACTATCAGGTGAGCAGCAGTAAGATATTTCTGCGGGTATTCTGTATCACAGCAACCAGTGGATCTCAGCTGAATAAATACTGAGCTCTCAAGTGCTTCCACCTGGACGTTTGCAAAAGAGAGTTAGACTTAGACTTAGACAGTTTCTTTATTGATCCCAATTCGGGAAATTATTTTGTTGCAGTAGCAATTAAACATACAGCAAACACAGGATGTATGCACAATTATTTAGAAAAAGACAATATTTCCAGCAAAAAACAACAAAAAACATTGTGCAAGTAGACCGAATGTGCAATATTGCAGTAGTGCAGATATATATGTAAAAGTAATATGTAAAAACACAAGACTCTGTGAGGTCCATGGATTAACTGTTTATGTTTCTATTGTAATGTGTGATGGCTCGTGGCAGGAATGATTTCCTGAAGTGGTCCTTGTGACAGTGGAGCTGGAGCAGTCTGTTGGAAAAGGAGCTCCGCTGTCTGTCCACGAGGTGGTGAAGAGGATGTTCAGGGTTATCAATGATGGATAACAGTCTGTCCAGTGTCCTCCTCTCCATCACCTCCTCAAAAGTGTCCAGTTTGCAGTCGTTAACAGAGCCGGCCTTCCTGATCAGTTTGTTCAGTGTGTTGGTGTCGCCGGCTCTGATGCTGCTCCTCCAGCACACTGCAGCAAAGAAGAGTGAGCTGACACCAACAGACTGGTTGAAGATCTCCAACATCTCGCTGCACACGTTGAACGATCTGAGCCTCCTCAGGAAACAGAGTCTGCTCATCCCCTTCTTGGAAACAGCGTTGATGTTAGTTTTCGAGTTCAGTCTGCTGTCAAGATGCACTCCGAAGTATTTGTAATCCTCCACCACTGTGACATTCTCCCCCAGAATGCACAGTGGTTGTGTGGTCGTCCTGTTCCCTCTGAAGTCAGTAACCATCTCCTTGGTCTTGGCCACGTTAAGCAGCAGGTGATTTCTACCAGACCATTCCACAATGTCGTCCACCACTGCTCAGTATTCCTCCTCTCGTCCATCCTTTATACACCCCACCACCGCTGAGTCGTCCGAAAACTTCTGTAGGTGGCACGATGAAGAGTTGTACTGAAAGTCTGAGGTGTACAAGGTGAAGAGAAAAGGAGACAGAACAGTCCCCTGTGGTGCTCCTGTACTACTTTCCACAGTTTCAGACAGAACGTTGCCCAGTCGGACAAACTGCGGTCTGTCTGTCAGGTAGTCAGTAATCCAAGAGACTGTGGTCATCGAGTCCCATCACTCGCAGCTTCTCACCCAGGAGCAGTGGCTGTATGGTATTAAATACACTGGAGAAATCAAAGAAGTTGATCCTCACAGTGCTGCCGTTACAATCCAGGTGGGCATGAGCACGCTGCAGCAGGTGTATGATGGCATCATCCACACCCAGATGGGGCTTGGTAGGCGAACTGTAGAGGGTCCAGTGATGATTTCACCTGCGGTTGGAGGTGAGCCAGGACCAGCCTCTCCAGTACCTGCATCATGAGCGATGTAAGGGCAATGGGTCTGTAGTTGTTGGGGCAAGATGGAGATTTCTTCTTTGGAACAGGAAGGAGGCTGTTGTGGACAGTGGGGAGGTGTGAAGGAGCTGGTGAGCTGTAGGGCCACTCCTGGCTGTGATCTGAGCCTGTTGAAAAAGTGGTTTAGCTCATTGGCCTTCTCAAGGCTGCCGGCTGCTGGTGTGTCTTTTGCCTTGAGCCCCGTGATCTCCTTCATTCCTGTCCACACATCCTTCACTCTGTTCTGCTGGAGTTTCGCCTCCAGCTTCCTCCTGTAGGCATCTCTGATCTGCCTCAGCTTCTCCCTCAGCTCGTGTTGAACACTCCTCAGTTCTTTTTTGTCCCCTGACCTGAAAGTTTGTTTCTTCTTGTTCAGGAGACTTTTCAGTTCACCGGTGATCCAGGGCTTGTTGTTGGGGATGCAGCGTACAGTCTGGGTTGGCGGTATGGTCTGTTCACTGGATTTGATGTATTCTGTGATACACTCTGTCAGGCTGTTGATGTCCTCCCCATGTGGCTCTCACAACACATTCCAGTCTGTTGTCTCAAGGCAGTCCTGCAGTGACTCATTAGCCTCCTGAGTCCACCTCCTCACTGTTCTCGTGGACACAGGCTGCCTCTGGACAATAGGGACATACTGAGGTGTTAACAACACCAGGCTGTGATCAGCTCTGCCTACGGGGCGAAGGGCAGTGGCACTGTATAAATCCTTTACATTAGGGTTAGACAGTAAATCTGGTGTGGCATTGTCTCGTGGGACAGTTAATAAACTGGTTGAAAGTTGGAAAATTGGAGCACATGGCATTTTCAGCAGGAAAAAACACTGGATTGACGCAGCCCCTAAAACTGCGTTCAGATTCCAAAAAAAATTTTGCTCTTCACTCATCGTGAGGTAGAGTGCAGACATTTGCAAAGTGCAGCACAGGTATATATCTTCAAAAAGTGCATAGGGAAGCTATTCACCAAGTGTCTATAAAACAACAGCAGTTGCAAGATTCATGCAGGTTCATGCCTCACTGAGTCCTTCCAGGACCAGAGGCACAAACACACATCCACTTCACAATCAGTAACCTGTCTATACCTCACCAATGTGTCACAGTGCAATGGTATATGACAGCACGACATGTGCGCACAGATGGCACACAGACAGCGCAGTACCTGATGCTCATCATGAGGGAATGGAAGTGGAAAACATAAAATACGCTGTGAGAAATGGAGACATTGGTTACGAACTGTAACAGTCCGGCAAAGGGCAGAGCAAACATTTAAAGCACCTCAAATAGCAATCAGTGTGACCAAACAGTCATTACAAAGGGAATCATAGGAAAACCAGAGACATCCCTCAGGGAGAAAAAAATGAAAGAGCAGGGGAAGTAATTGCTATTTAGAACAGTTATAATTAGAGTAAGTTCACTTTCAAATCGAACATCTCAAGATATGTTTATTGTTCTTCCAACTGCATTTCTTACATTTTGCGACTCAAACATATCTTAACAATGTCATGTGATGTGCCTCTTCAGAACACCAAATATTACTGGCACCACTACAGGAAATTACAGATGAATATTTAATATCCAGGAATTCACATTATAGACGCTACCACTGACCACACTCAGTCCAGCTATATAAAAAGTTTCCACTTAGTCTTGTTCTCTAACTAACTCAGTTCCTAGCCGAGCTGAAACATTGTTGGTGGCTAGCATGATCGACAACAGTATTCACAGTGGGAAATGTTTGTGTCGGTCGATGCGTCTCAGCTGGAGTCTCCTGTGATGAGTGTGGAATAGTAGGTGTGTGCAGGTGACTCAGCTGCAGGAGGAGGCGAGGTCTTAAAGACTGAACTGTCTTTAAAAACAGGTGTACTAAGTGTCATATAATTTTTCAGGTGCTGCAGAAACTGGGAAAAGCAGATGAAACCAAAGATGAACAGTTTGAACAAGTGGTCATCAACTTCAGAAGACAGGAGGTGAGAGACATTTACAGATCACAGTTGGTTTTTCTGCAACAACTACTTCCTCAAACATAAAATATGAAACGTAAACACAGTGGAGACACTAAGACAACTGAAGACATTATCAGGGCAGTTCAGAATAAAACAAAGGGTGCATGATAAAAGCAGCAAAAGCTACAATAGGAAGAATAAAGATTAAATAAAAACTAAAATATTTCAGGAACCAAGAGGCAGATTACAATGTATTAGATTTAGAGCACTTATTTCACATGGTATCAATGAATGGTGCACATAACTTTTGTATGCCTGTATGTCTGAGTTGAGGGGACGACACAGGATACACTGTGTGGTGGATTGAGCTTGCTGTGTCATCTGTCTGTCTGTCAGAAAGAGAAGCTGCTGCTCATCAATGATTTTACTGGTTACCTTGACAATGTTTCTGAGATGATTACTGTTTTGGACATTTAGATTTCCATATCAACAAATTAGTGAGAAGGTAAGGACTGATTCTATCATGGCAGTGTAGAATAGCAGCAGCAGCTGTCTGTCATCACTAAAACCCATAAAAACAGCTTTTGTTGTCCCTTCTTATATGTTGCCTCAGTGTCTCCAACAAAGCTCAGTGTCTTATCAATATACTGTAAGTGCCAAGATACCAGGTGTTAGAGTTACAGGGTCTACCACTATGCAGTTTCTACTTCTTGTCCTTTAACTATGCCCTGGGAAAGTGAAGTGATATCTTTTGGAAGGTGCTGCAATGACAACAATCAACAACAACAATGAAAAACAACAACACATCCTATTTTAGTGAGAGAAACACACAAAAAATGAAATGCAATTTCCCTCCAAAGATCATGAGAAAATGGCTGCTGCTCACCCCTCACAGAGGTCCAAGTAACCACTGAGGCTGTTTACAGGAAAAGTTAGAGCAGACAACTTCCTGAGGAAATTCATCTTTAATAAGACCCATAAGTGGAAATGGAGTGCATCTGCTTCCCAAAAAATATGAGCCCAATCTTCCAGATGGTGATGCTATAATTAAAGCCCAAAATTTCCATTTTTTTTTTTGTAAAGGCCACGGACCTCACAATGTAAGTCCGATTGACTTGATAGTGGACACACAAGTCCAGCTCAATGTGCTATTCAAATCAGCCACAATAGTATTCCGCCATTTTGAAGTTTTTGAAAAATGTACTATGAACAGAACTTGTTGGATTTTGATTGTATCAGCACCAAATACAGCATGGCAAGACTGAGATAGACACTCTATTATAAATGAGCAAGATTGGTTGAAAAACATGGCCACCATCAGCCAATAAAAGTGGTGGGAAAATGGCCATAACTTGTTAACAATTTATCCAATCCTCAAAAATCTGTGTATATATCTTCAGGCCAGGATTGGGAATAGGTTGAGTGAATCACTTTGAGCCCTACCTATAAAGGGCACCACAAATACCAAAACCATGTACCTCAAAACCCAGTCAACAGAATTTCACCAATTTTGGTGTGCATGCTCTGGGAGCAAGCATGAACTAAAATCTGAAGAGCCATATTGATTAGTGCAAGTGGAATAGGCCTGTCACATATTTAGTTTGGTTTGCAAATCAGCAAACTGTTTCGCCGATAATCATGTTCAGAGAGGGCAAGATGAAAGATGTGGTCAGACTCACAAAACAGAGTTCTTTACTAGGGGGTAGGAGAGCAGGTGAGGTCAAATGCAGGGTGGGTCGATACCAAGAAATCCGTCCAAAAATTATTGCTGGAGAATCTTGCATCAGGGCTAAGAACAATCTGGCAATGAATGAGTGAGCGAGAGCTGCTTAAGTGAAGAGGTGAAGAGTGCTGGAAGAGCAGGTGAGCAGATGAGGGAGAGTAGCAGCACATAAGGAGTTGATGTGACAATGCTTGCTGGCTGTAACGACAGTTTCCCCGGTGTGGGATCAATAAAGTCTTAACTTATCTAAACCTGGAATTTTTTTGCTATCTGCGAATAGACCTCAATAGTAGTGTGTGCAAGACGGCCTAAAGATCACAGAACTAGAAGCCTTCTGCAAGAAGAATGGGTGAAAACCCCCCAAACAAGAATTTAAATACTCTTACTAAAGGCTATCTATCTATCTATCTATCTATCTATCTATCTATCTATCTATCTATCTATCTATCTATTTTTTCCAGACCAAAACATTAGCCAATGCCTAACATTGTTAATAAGCTGTAAGAAGAGAAATTAACTCCCAAAGGTTATGTTCTCAAACACGGGCGCTGCCATATTGTCTTGGCATAGAGCGTGATGTCACAAGGTTGGTTGGATCCAGGTCTTTCAATACTCCGCTTATGGCAACAGTGACAAAATGGAACCTCAAAGAAAGAAGAACTGCAAGGGAGGTCATTTTTGTATCGCCCCAGGCTGTAGCAATGAATTCACAGAATAAAAAACCACAGCAAGACTGTACATTTTCATGTTTTGCCATCAAAGTGGCAATCGGTTCTCCGTCGCTGGCTAGCTGCTCTAAAACACCAGAGTCCCTCTCTCAGTCCTGCAGCTTGGGTTTGCAGCAAGCACTTTGTAAATGAGGACTACATCGAGGAGGACGCTTTGAATTAGGTGTCCTGGTGACTCGTAAAACAAACTGCTCCACCTGTGTTTGATTTTTCATCTTACAGTGTCAGGTCCACAGACCGCCCGACACAGTCCGACGGCAGCAATGAGGCGGCTGTGCGCCGTAAGGCAAGAGCACAACACCGTGCCGTTGTGGCAGAGCAGGGAGAGAAAGGCTAGCTGGTGGAGATCGCTAGTACTATGCACAACTGATCAAACTGTAGTCATACATTTAGGTCATTAAAACGGAAAATGACTGCCGTGGCTAAAGCATGCACTGTCCTGTGTGCGTGCGGTTTGTGTGCGGACGACACCATCTATTAGTCATAACCATTACATCGTCAACCGTAAAGCCGGCGCGTTTATGTGGCACGGCTAAAAAAATCAATAAATAAAAAAAAGCTTGCTATCTACAATATAATTTGCCTTTTATTCCTGCTAACGCTGTGTAATTTAAATGGACCACTGATACAAGCAGCACATTTTTCCAGTGATGGCAGGTTTAAAAAATACTGTGGCATAGTTACTACATAATAACTACAATGATAATTTCACTTCATTTTCTACAATAATAAACATCAAACAATCAATTCATATAATTAATAAAACACTCATTCATGATTCTAGATTACTTTATTTTTACCATACACAAAAAAAACAGTTAAAAACTATTTTCAATCCATGTTAAATCTCTTGTGAAATTCGCTGGAGTTGCAGCTTGTGGAGTGCAGGAGGAGCCAAGGGGAGGCCAAGAGGAGGCGAAGAATCTTTTTCTGGAAAAGGGATCATCAATGCTCTAAATCCAATATAAGTAACTTATATAGATTCTAATTTATCGTTAGAGACGCCCTCAGACTGCGATCAGTGTACACTGCCTCATCGTCTCAACCATCACATCATCTGCAGCCACAGGATCCACATTTTCAATCCGCCATCCACGTAGTTGATTCCACACCATTTCTCAATGTTGGGGTGACAGGACGCTGCAAAGTACACAAAGTACCTGTAGTATCATGTAAAAAAAGGGTTAGGGTAACCCAGAAGATGGCCCACGTTCGCCTCCCGACAACAAATACATTATGTCGGGGTTGGCATTTCCCTGCAGTGTCCACACCTGCACCACGCTGTGTTGCCCACCATCTCAGCACCTGCAGAAGCCATCAGCTGCTCTTCCTCCAAAACAACCTGTGGCTGTGTTTGTCTCCTCAGTGGCTGGAAGGCGTATGCGATGGCATCGCTTTGAAATTCCGCTCAATTTCGTCCTCTTCCATTGTTTCTTCATATTTCCTCACTCTTTTGTATATACTGTTTTGTTTCTAATCTGCATTGCACTTCTTATATTAATCTTTACTAATCTTTACTGATGCTGCTGTATTCTGAAATTTCCCCTCGCGGGACAAATAAAGGAATATTGATTGATTGATTGATTGATTGTACTGCCAAGCTAGCATGTATACAACCCGATCCAACCAACCAACCTTGTGACATAGCTAATGACACAAAAACAACATGGCAGCGCACTATTGCTGAAGGAGTTGATCAGCACAAAAGAAAAACTCTTCTAATTTTATGTAGAAGTACTTTCCATCTTTAAAAAAATCACAGACGTATTCCCACACACTTAATTTTGTGTGAAATAAATAAAAATCGGGGTGTTTCATGTCCTCTTTAAGGATAATCAATCTTAAACAATAAACTTCCTTTACAGGAAGGTTTCCACTCAGAGAAATTCCTGTGACTGTTTATGTCTGCTCAGGAAATATCCTTGCTGGGTCTCCACACAAACGACAGTTTTGACGAAAAACACAGAGCCGTCATGTTGCACAAAAATAAAATGATGTAGAATATTTTAGTGTGTGTGTATTAATCAGTACTCTGTGTGCTCTGTCAGTCTGAGGGCTCTCGGCTGCAGAGGGAGATGAAGTCCTACTTGTCTGCTATTAAAGGTGAGAAAGAATCTTTGTTGCTTAGTCTCTTATAACCACATCCACATGTTTCCCACATCATGTATACAGTATAAAACATATTTACATTGCATATATAGAAAACACACACTATACAACACATACAAAACACACATACTCTCTTGTCATGACTGTCTTCATACTGCTGGTACTAAATTATTCTAGTGTACAGTAAAGTTCATTTTTGACCTGTTTCGTATAGGATGGTCTCTCTTCTTTTAGGTCACCATTAAGTTGTTCATTACCTGACTGTGTTTTTGTTCCTGCAGGGATGCAGCAAGCCTCCATCAACCTGACACAGTCTCTGCATGAAGTCTACGAACCAGACTGGCACGGAAAAGATGACGTCATGGTCATTGGGAAGGTCAGAGTCACAACAACACAAACATGACACCTATCTATCTATCTATCTATCTATCTATCTATCTATCTATATATCTATGAAAGATGACACCTGAGCACGTCATGCAAACAAGACAGGATGACATTTAAACACATCACATTGTCAGTGTGTCTTCACGTGCAGCTGATCCGAAACATGCTATCAACCAAAGCGTTCTCTCACATAGGGAACAACAATTACACTTAAAATCTTAATTATTTTCTGCCTTTAAACGTTAGCATCAACAGAAGCCATGTCAGCTAATGTGTAGCATGTTAATCACAAACACTCATTCTTTTTTAACCAGCCATTATTAATTGATGTTATTTCACTGTCAATAGATAGATAGATAGATAGATAGATAGATAGATAGATAGATACTTTATCCATCCCCAAGGGAAATTCACAAGTTCCAGCATATTCCACAAATTTTAAGTAAAAGGCATGCAATAAATAATCTAAAAGCACAGCAAGCAAGGAGTTAAAAGTTAAATGTAAAAAATGTAAAAATGTCCACACATCCAGTGCAATAGGACTAAAAGCACATATGATACAGAGATGGAAAGAAAAACTACTGAACAGAATATTTTTTTAAAATAAGTTTATAATTTGGCCTTGGCGTCTGTGTGTCCCTGTGATGTGGCTGACAGCTCCTGGTGGGGTCTTCCAAGGCACATGGGCCCCAGCTGCCAGACTAACAATGATTCTCAGACCCCATATGAATTAGTCACAATGGAGCTGCAGGACCTCATCAAAAGGGAGCCAGACCAGGAGTGGGGCTCAATAGGAGGTATCTGGTGACCAGGTCTTGACACCAGGGACCCAGTCAGGCACAGCACAAAGAAAGTACATGGAGCTGCTTCCTTGCTGTCCCACTACCCACAGCAATAAGCGTTGGGATCAGAACATATAATGGTAAATAATAAATGGACTGTATTTATATAGTGTTTTTCCAACACTAGTCAGCATTAACACATTCACACACCTTTGTTCACTGGCGGCAATGTGCCACCTGCTCATTATGAGCAGTACTCACATTGATAACACAGCACTGGGAGCAATTAGGTTTTCAATATCTTGCTGAAAGATGCATTGACATGTAGACTGCAGGGGCCGGAGATCAAACCAACGACCTTCTGATAAGGGGACCTCCTAAGCCACATCAACCCCATTGTCAGCCAAGCTGCAGGCAAAGGCATGGACCTTGGCACGCTGACCCCTGGCATAACAGATCTTACAGAATATGTATATTAATTTTTGATGGGTTGCTTTGACGACATACATTGTGGTTTTCCTGCAGGATTGTGATGCATTATGGGAAGACTTCCATAACAAACTGGTGGACTCAACGCTACTGAACCTAGATGCGTACCTGCAACAGTTTCCAGACCTCAAAGTAACAATTTGTCTTATGCTTAAAGAATCTTTTACAGTGTTGATGGTTCATCATCTAAAAACTGAAACTTTTTACATTTCAGACTCGTGTGGCCAAAAGAAGTCGGAAACTTATCGACTATGACAGTGCTCGTCATCATGTTGAAACTCTGCAGGTGTCGGGGATGAAGAACGACCGCAAGATGATGAAGGTGAATCCACTTGTCTGTTATTATACATGCTGGAGGCTAGAAATTCAGAAGATTAATTTCTAGTTGTTTTATACTACCTGTGCATGTGTAATATGTTACCTGTTCTGGTGTTGTATGAAGTTAATATTATTTAACAGACTTGTTTTTGTTGGCAGGCAGAAGATGAGTTGAAAAAGGCTCAGAGAGTGTTTGATGAGCTGAATGTTGGTCTGCAGAATGAACTACCAACTCTCTGGGACAGGTGAGGCAGATCTCATATAGATACCTGTCTGAAAGCACCATAAGACACCTTTTGTTTAGAACAGGAGTGATCATTGGACACCATAGTGTCTACCTGAGTGTAGCAGTGTGTATCTAAGAGTATCTGAGGGTAACTGTGTGCAGCTGTGTTTAATTAACTGCCAACTGTCTGGGACAAGTGATTCGGATTACATACACACATATCTGACAGCACCATAGTACATTTCCTTATTTAGAACTTTAAGTGATCACTGGACACTACAGTGTATAACTGAGAATAATTGTGTACAACTGTGTATAACTGTGTGTATCATATTTAAATGTATGTAACTGTGTAACCATGTGCAGCTGTGTGTTAATGTGTGCAACTTAGTGTAACTGTATATCTGCGTACAACTGTGTGTAACTGTGTTTAACATGGAGTTAGATTTCTGTCAAAAATAAACAAACACAAAAACTTTAATCCACAAACATTTAACTATCCACATGCAAACACCATTCAGTTTGTGTTTCGTAAATCATCATTTGAATGATAATAAAAAGTGTATTCACCAATGTAAATAACATTTTCAGATGTGGGTGAAAAAACAGACAAATGTAGATTTTTCCAGTTTGCAAGCAAAGCTTTTCAGTCTTAAATGTAAATATTGGAAACACATCTGAAATATATTTTACATTGGTGAATATCCTGGGGTTGGGGCTCGCAGGCGAGCGCCTGGTGGCCGGGTCTTTGCCCACGGGACCAGGCCGGGCTCAGCCCGAAGGAGCGACGTGGGCCCGCCTTCCCGTAGGCCCACCACCCGCAGGAAGGACCAGAAGGGGCCAGTGCTTTGCGTTTTGGGTGGCAGTCGTGGGCGGGGGCCCCGACGACCCAAACCTCTGGCTATGGGGACATGGAATGTCACTTCGCTGGGGGGGAAAGAGCCGGAGCTAGTGCGGGAGGTTGAGCGGTACCGACTAGAGATAGTCGAGCTCACCTCCACGCACAGTTCGGGCTCTGGAACCCAACTCCTTGAGAGAGGCTGGACTCTCTCCTACTCTGGAGTTGCCCGCGATGAGAGGTGGCAAGCTGGTGTGGGCTTGCTTATAGCCCCCCAGCTCAGCCGTCATGTGTTGTTCAGTTCTCCCTGCTGAGCGAGAGGGTCGCTTCCCTGCGCCTTCGGGTCGGGGACAGGTCTCTCACTGTTGTTTCGGCCTATGGGCCAAACGGCAGTGCAGAGTACCCGGCCTTCTTGGAGTCCCTGGGAGGAGTACTGGAAAGTGCTCCAACTGGGGACTCCATCGTTCTGCTGGGGGACTTCAATGCCCACGTGGGTAGCGACAGTGATACCTGGAGGGGTGTGATTGGGAGGAACGGCCTCCCCGATCTGAACCCGAGTGGTGTTCTGTTGTTGGACTTCTGTGCTAGTCATAGTTTGTCAATAACGAACACCATGTTCAAGCATAAGGGTGTCCATCAGTGCACGTGGCACCAGGACACCCTAGGTCGGAGGTCAATGATCGACTTTGTAGTCGTATCATCTGACCTTCAGCGGTATGTCTTGGACACTCGGGTGAAGAGAGGGGCTGAGCTGTCAACTGATCACCACCTGGTGGTGAGTTGGATCCGCTGGCAGGGGAGGAAGCGGGACAGACTTGGCAGACCCAAACGTACTGTGAGGGTCTGTTGGGAACGTCTGGCGGAACCCGCTGTCAGGGAGGTCTTCAACTCCCACCTCCAGGAGAGCTTCGACCAGATTCCGAGGGAGGTTGGAGACATTGAGTCCGAATGGACCATGTTCTCCACTTCCATTGTTGATGCAGCCGTCCATAGCTGTGGCTGTAAAGTCGCCGGTGCCTGTCGTGGCGGCAATCCCCGAACCCGGTGGTGGACCTGGAAGTAAGGGATGCCGTCAAGCTGAAGAAGGAGTCCTATCGGGCTTGGTTGGCTCATAGGACTCCTGAGGCAGCTGACAGGTACCGGCAGGCTAAGCGGGCGGCAGCTCGGGCGGTTGTAGAAGCAAAAACTCGGGTCTGGGAGGAGTTCGGGGAGGCCATGGAGGAGGACTACCGGTCGGCCTCGAAGAAATTCTGGCAAACCGTTCAGCGCCTCAGGAGGGGGAAGCAGCTCTCCATTAATACTGTTTACAGTGGAGCTGCTGACCTTGACTGGGGATATTGTCGGGCGGTGGAAGGAATACTTCGAGGATCTCCTCAATCCCAGTCTTCTGCAGAGGAAGCAGAGACTGGGGACTCGGAGGTCGATTCGTCCATCACCCGGGCTGAAGTCACTGAGGTAGTCTGCAAGCTCCTCGGTGGCAAAGCTCTGGGGGTGGACGAGATCCGCCCTGAGTACCTCAAGTCACTCGATGTTGCAGGGCTGTCCTGGTTGACACGCCTCTGCAACATCGCGTGGCAGTCGGGACGGTGCCTTTGGACTGGCAGACCGGGGTGGTGGTCCCTCTGTTTAAAAAGGGGGACCGGAGGGTGTGTTCCAACTATCGGGGGATCACACCCCTCAGCCTCCCTGGGAAAGTCTATTCCAGGGTACTGGAGAGGAGAATCGGGCCGATAGTCGAACCTCGGATTCAGGAGGAACAATGCGGTTTTCGTCCCGGCCGCGGAACACTGGACCAGCTCTTTACCCTCCACAGGGTGCTTGAGGGTTAATGGGAGTTTGCCCAACCAGTCCACATGTGTTTTGTGGACTTGGAGAAGGCATTTGACCGTGTCCCTCGCGTCATTCTGTGGGAGGTGCTCCGGGAGTATGGGGTTGGAGGCCCTCTGCTGAGGGCTGTTCAGTCCCTGTACAACCGGAGCAGGAGCTTGGTCCGCATTGCCGGCAGTAAGTTGGACCTGTTCCCGGTGCATGTTGGACTCCGCCAGGGCTGCCCTTTGTCACTGGTTCTGTTCATTATTTTTATGGACAGAATTTCTAGGCGCAGCCAGGGACCGGAGGGGGTTCGGTTCGGGAGCCGACAGATTTCGTCTCTGCTTTTTGCGGATGATGTTGTCTTGTTGGCTCCATTGAGCCAGGACCTTCAGCGTGCACTGGGACGGTTCGCAGCCGAGTGTGAAGCAGCTGGGATGAGAGTCAGCACCTCCAAGTCCGAGGCCATGGTTCTCGACCGGAAAAAGGTGGCTTGCTCCCTCCGGGTTGGGGGAGAGATCCTGCCTCAAGTGGAGGAGTTTAAGTATCTTGGGATCTTGTTCACGAGTGAGGGAAGAATGGAGCGTGAGATTGACAGGCGGATCGGTGCAGCGGCAGCAGTAATGCGGTCGCTGTATCGGTCCGTCGTGGTGAAGAAGGAGCTGAGCCGAAAGGCGAAGCTCTCGATTTACCGGTCAATCTACGTTCCGACCCTCACCTATGGTCATGAACTTTGGGTCATGACCGAAAGAACGAGGTCCCGGATACAAGTGGCTGAAATGAGTTTCCTCCGCAGGGTGGCGGGGCACTCCCTTAGAGATAGGGTGAGGAGCTCTCTCACCCGGTAGGAGCTCAGAGTAGAGTCGCTGCTCCTCCACATCGAGAGGAGTCAGCTGAGGTGACTCGGGCATCTCTACTGGATGCCCCCTGGACGCCTCCCTAGGGAGGTGTTCCAGGCATGCCCCACCGGGAGGAGGCCCCGGGGAAGACCCAGGACACGCTGGAGTGACTATGTCGCTCGGCTGGCCTGGGAACACCTCGGGGTCCCCCCAGATGAGCTGGAGGAAGTGTCCGGGAGAGGGAAGTTTGGGCGTCCCTGCCTAGACTGCTGCCCCCCGCGACCTGGCTCCGGATAAGCGGGTGGAAATGGATGGATGGATGGATGGATGGATGGTGAATATACTTTTTGTATCGATTCAAATAATACACAAATTAAACACAAACTGAGAGGTGTTTGTGCGGCTAGTAAAATCTTTGTTGATTCTACTTTTGTGTGTGGGTATCTGTGTGTACCTATATGTATCTGTGTGTCACCACGTGTATCTGTGTTACTGTGTGTAACTGAGTGTATGTGTGTGTAACTGTGTGTATCTGTTGTGATATGATCTGTTCTGATGTGACTATGGATATTTTGCCTTGTTCCTTTTTCTCTGCTAATGCATAGTTGTCCTTGGATGTTTATGATCTGACTGACTTTCCAGAGACTTGCTGGCATTACTTCTGTCTATTTTATTGAACTTTATCTGTTGTAAACATTTGTGGAGACCATGTAAGGAAATGTTCAAGAAGCAGATGAGTTTCTTAAACAATGTTTTAATCATCTGGAGAACAGCAATGTCACAGAATCACAAATATTCACCAATGCTTGTGTCTTTCTTGCTCTGCAGACGGGTTGGCTTCTACATCAGCACCTATAAGAGTGTGACAAATATGGAGGCTAAATTTCACCGTGAAATCTCTCTGGTGAGGAGACATCTGCATACACAGTAAAACAATAAAAAGGCTTTAGAGCTGCTTTGAATATTGAATAATCCAGAGGAACATTCAGACAGACAGCAGTCCAGTTGCCTGAATAAAATGTTGGCATTGCACATGCCTGCAAACCATGGATACATTAATTTAGTACATTTCTTCTGTATCCTATCAATGTTTATACACAGTGACATAGTTCAGATTACTGGTATCATGTATATGAGGTGAGTTTCTCATCAGGGGAGGAAATGGTAGTGGCCTGACAGCTAAGTGAGACTGCCAAGAAACACCACACTACAAACCTGAATATTTATATCAAGACTTCAGGACATTCAGGTACTTTAAGCCAAACATGATGCAAAGGTAAACTGAGTCATTGTTGCTGGAGTTTATTGTTTTTATTTATTATATAGCTTCTATTATATTATATAAGGAAAATAACTTCACATTCTTCTGACTCTCCAGGTATGTAGGCAGCTGTATGAAGTGATGACCAAACTGGGTGAGCAGCACTCTGACAAAATGTTCACCATCCAAGGAGCACCTAGGTCAGTATGAGTTTGGGGAGTCAGTTCAACTTCTCATTTTGAAACAGAAACATTTAGTTTGATTTTCAAAATATTCTATTTAGTTTGATGAAAGTTATTTCATTAAATTTGTTACAATTATTTTTGAGTGAAATCTTTTTTTTAGTTGTTGTAGTTTATTGTCCTTTCGGAAGCTATACTAGAAGGTATGAAGGACTGCTGGGCACAGGAAGTCCAAAAAGGCACTTCCCTGCACGTCCTGATGGTAACAACTGGTATTGACCACAGATAGGGTGTGATACATCACTGATGATTGCCTGCCCGTTCCACGCGGGAGTCACAAAGCCAATCCATGTTATTTTTGACTTCACATCTGTTTCTTTGTCATAAAGGTACCAGTTTGTAGTTGTTTTGTAAATATTGAGTCCAGTTAGATATACTTGTGAACAAATATGAGAAAGGTTTTCTGTTCTGCTATGTTTCCGTAAACAATGTTAAGTTTTTGTCTGTTGGACATTTAAAGACTCCTTTCCCACTTACTTTGTTCATAAAGATAAAATGACTCAAACTGTAGAACGGGAAAAGTTAGCAATAAACCTAGTTATACCAAGTCCACTTCATCACATCAAGTTAAAACACCTGCAACACTGGTGTTTGTTTGTAACATCTGAGAGGGGCCAGCCAGTCAAAAGACTCTGTCATTGTGATAACATGTTTTTTGTCTCGTCTCAGTGATTCAGGACCACTACGACTTGCCAGAACCCCATCACCACCAGAAGATGAGAGTCCACCCGAGAGTCCAGATGCTAGCTCTAATCACATGCTCCGCCCCATCTCACCTGGACCACCACGGCCCAAATCTCCTACACAGGTAGGTCAAATATTAATGTACAGATCCTAATAATGAGTAAATCTAATCCTAAGTGGATCTAGATCTCCCACACAGGATGTTGTTATCCTGCCTGGATCCAGATCTCTATCACAAGTGGAAGTGATTCTAAGTGGATCCAGATCCACATCACAGGTAGATCCAAACCTACCTGGATCCAGATCTCCATCACAGATAGATCCAGATAGTTATCACAGGTAGACCTAATCCTGACTGTATCCAGATCGCCATTATGGGTAGATGTTATCCTTACTAAATCCAGCTCTGTACAGGTACAGGTAGCAGAGGTAGAGGTTATACAATCTGGATCCAGTTCTCCATCACAGGTATATGTGAAATTTTATTGGTTCGGAGAACATGAAATATGTAGTTCATATAAATGTTTAGATGACATAATAAGACAGTATTGTTAATAAATAATAGTGACTTATAGATAACAGTGAGTAATAGGTAACATGATAATGATTGATAATTGTGACTTGATTGAAGATACTGATTGATAGATTACAGTGATTGATAGATATAGTGAAATAGCTTCAGCACCACCAGACAGCATTTCTATATACTTTATTATTTAGCTGACTGTTAGAACTTCACAGTAACTTTCTGTGATTGTTTTTTTTTTTTTTGCTGCACACTTTTGTCTGTTAATTGGTGAGTGAACATGTAACACCAGTTTATGCCATTTGTCTGTATTACTGTATGTGTTGGGCAGATATATAACACTAGAGTTGTTATATACTGAATTGATACCTGAAAGTAGAATATCACCTTGTGTCCAGTGACTGTTTAGTGTTTACAATAGTCAATAGTGTTTACATGTTTGTCAAATGCATTTGGGCAAATATGTGTATGTATGTTGGTGTATATGTGGTGTACAGTATATGTATGTGTGTGTGTGTGTGTGTGTGTGTGTGTGTTCATATATAATGTCATACAGTGTGTTTCTAGAACACTGGTTCCCAGTCTTTTCTGTAATAGACTCATCCAGCATCTTAATAAAAGTTCAGCTTGTTGGTGTTAACCAACTGATGATGGGTTCTTGCAGGGGACAGCATGTGGATAGATCAACTAAAATCTCTGGATGTTTGAGTGTGCTGTTGATGGACTCATGATTCAACACTGCAGCAGAAACAGTGAAGCTGCTCACAGCTGGGAAAAATGAACATAAAAAGTGAAAGTTGGGTATACATCTCTGGACAGGAATGATTCAACCTTAACAATTACTGTTACTGTTGCTGGGGCGACTGTGGCGGTAGAGTGGTTGTCCCCCTAACAGGAGGTTGGTGGTTTGATCCCTGGCATCGGCAGTCCACATGCTGAGGTATCCTTGGGTGAGATACTGAACCCCAAAAGTGCCCCTGATCTGCGCCATCTGTGTGTGAATTCATATGTACATTGCTTTGGAGAAAAGCATCTTCCAAATGACTAATTGTAATTGTGGAGCTGAAAGGAAGCTGTGACATACAATAGATATGATGAGGCCAGGTAAGACACTAGAGACCACTGTAACTGCATAGAACTGGAACACAGTGGAGGACCAACATCTCAGATCTCTTTGCCACTAAAGGATTACTGTTGGGAACCAGTGTTGTAGAATGTACTGTCCACCATTAGAGCAGTAGAACAGAAACTGTAGAATAATTAATCAGAATTGCTCCTGTAGTTCTGTGTTTTGTATGGGCCTAAAACAGTGACAGCAAATTTTATCATCGAAAATAAAATTCACCTTTGGCAAAGGAAACATTATAATTGGAAAAGTATTGGCACTGAAAAACAAAACACAAGCATTAAAAAATATTTGATTTCATTTTGATATTTCATGATTTTCATGTGTTTTTCAATGACAATCTGATATTTTCTTCATGTCTGTCTTCTTTCCATGACAGTTTTTTTTTTTTTTTTAAGGTGTCAGGGTTTTGTCCAGTATCACTGGTTTTCAGTTTCAACTGTCTGTCACCATTTTGGTGTGGAGAGCAGGGATTTTTAGGAGAGGGGCAGACAGAATGGGATTTACATATCTGCATGCTAATGTGAAAACTTCACTGCTCTGAACTTGAGGGCTAGTCCAAAGCCACCAACGTGACCACACACCTAGCATACAGCATTAGCTTCGATAAGCTGTCTTGAAACTCCCAAAGCTGATGTATGTTCAGTCTATTTCACTGTGCTGTTGTTTATTCACAATGAACCAGGCTGAGAAAAAGTCAACTTTCAACTGATGTTATGCTGGTCTCGCAGCTGGATGTGATATCATGCAATGCTGCACTGAGACTATACAGAAAAATGCACACTTTGAATATTGAGTGATCAAACAAACATGTTGCAGCCACAAAAACAATGTGCTGCTTAGTCAGCTAGTTACTCTCAATGTGTCTCATCAACAATAAAATATTTTAATTCTCCCTCAGTTTTGTTCAGTAGCATTTTAGAAAGTTACGTCTCCACAGCATCAGTGCAAATACTTTCTTTGTTTTAAATAATGTGAAGCACAGAAAAAGCCTTGTGACTGGTTTAAGATGATCTAATGCTTTGGGTCATGGAAATATTTAACTTGCTTATGGGGAAGCTGCATATTGACACCTTTAGTCTTTCTGTTTTCTTGGAAATGTTACCTGCTGCCTGCAGTAAAGGTCTGAGGGATGGTTTGAGGAATTACTTCTTTTTATCCAGAGCATATACCTTCTCTTTGTGAGAACCTATGCTGTTTTATAATCACACCAAATTCAAAATTTAATTGGTCTCATTGGCATTGTCTGTTTCTGGTGTCAAACAAAGAACAGAGTTTAAAAAAAAAAAGAAGAAGATATATATGGATTTGTTCATAGCGCTTAAATAAACTTTTCATGATTCACAGCAGTCCTTGCAGGCACTGGCTGCTGATCAAATCTTTGTTTTAAGACCACAATTATGACAGAGTCAACAGAAATACAATGGAAGCACTTAACAGTGTACTACTTTTTCACCACAGTTTCGTTGAAGCTGTGCAACCAATTCCAAACCAACTATTACATCCTCACTGTAGCAACCCCACAGGTGCTGCCAGTTTTAAGTAATAGTAGTTAATTATAATAATAATGGACAAACTGTGGTGTGATCATTTGTTTATCATCCACATGTGGCTCCATCCATCCTATTTTATTTATAATATTAAATAGTGAAATGGATCAGAAAAAGTAAAAATGTGCTGCTTGATTAATTTGTGTTGATTTGATAATGGGTCATCATATGTTTTGGCAGCTTAAAAAGGGACCGCCGGTGCCTCCACCACCAAAGGTCACACCCACCAAGGAGGTGGCAGAGGAGCAGATCATCGACCTGTTTGGAGGAGAATTTTTACCAGCACCTTCACCATCACAGGTCTGTGGAGTTCTCACAGGTTTACTGTGTTCATTAATAAAAACTGACAAGTAATGCACAGTGTGTTCTATTCACTTGCTTAACTGTTTGCTTTTTTTCTGCTTTGTTGTTGTCCGCAGCCCAATGAACGACCTGGAGAATCTCTTCTCGATTTGGACTTTGATGCTTTTCAGCCAGATGAAAGTGTTTCACCAATACCACAGGTTCCCTCACATTTCACCTGTAGCAGTGTCGTCACCTGAACATTTTTAACTGAATAAAGAAATACCAGCACCACCAGCTTCATCAACACACTGGTCTTATTAATTGAATGACAGTGTGGAAACTACATTTCACTAGTCCAGTGACTGTTGACTGACTGAAGTAGATAATTACAAAAAAATTGCAGATTTGCATGATTCACCTGCTCTCAGGTGACTGATTGCTTGAAAGGCAGATAGGTAACTGATCACCTGATGATGAAGTTGTTACTTTTTTGTTCAAGTGAGTTTAATATTTACTCCCTTGGTGTTGGAACAAAAAACAAAAATAAGTAAAACTTAATCATCATCATACATTAATAAATAGAAAAGATAGAAATAGATGTTTGATCAAAGGTATAATTTATCCTTCCCAGTCTGTTCCTGTTAGTCCCATCAGGAGCTGGTCTTGATATGAATTTGTTATTTGTATGAAATGAGTTTATTTACATTAACATCTTGTACTCTGGCCTTTTCAGACAGCTGTACCTTGGGATATGTGGTCGGTCAGTAAAAGCTTCTTTCTTATTTTAAATTGCTTAATGGTATGAGTTTCCACTGTTAGTATTCATATTTACTCCTAAATGTATTCTCAGATTGTTATTGAGGGTAAAATGTCACTTATTTGAAGAGGATCAATGAAAAATGAAGGTGGTAAAAAAAACTTTACAAATACTTAATATGTTTGTCTCTGTAGATATTAACCATATTTTATCACTTTTTTTTTAAAAGGCAAACACCCAAACAGCTGAGCCTGTAAGTAAACACATTTACTCATCTGTTTCTCACCATCATTAAAACCTGATCAGTCACTGCTTGTTGGTGAATGGATAAAAGTAAAATTCAACTAAGTGCAATCGACTTGGCAAATTTCTCATGAAGCATGGGGCTTGGCGAGTGATTTTCTTCCAAAAATGTTCACCTTTTGAAGAAACAAGTTGTGAGCAATGCTGTTCTTTAGCTCTGATGGCCATGTTTGCAGTTTTTTTTTTTTTTTTAATTTACCCAGAATATTGTCATGCACTGGCCCTCCAGTTGGACTTAGTACTCGGCGGGAGCCAAAACTTTAACCCATTCCCTGCTTTTCCCAAGCAGGCTGCGGATGCCGGCTTCGTCGCCAACTGGTCTGCTGACTTTGGTTCATTATCATCTAATGGAGATACTACTTCAGGAGCCGAGGCCGCTGCTATAGGGCCAGAAGGGACACAGGGTGGGGGACAGGGTGGGGCTCAGGGCTGGCCCCAGCCGGGTGGAGACACAACTACACCTCCTCAGGACAGTGAGGCCACAACAGCTGAAGTCGAGGTTAGCAGCCCGGACTCTCAATTTAATCCCAACCTTAATCCCTCTGCAGACAGAGGTGATGAAGATGAAACAGGACAGGCAGATTCAGAGGGAGATTCAGCATGGCAGGAAGACCGCAGGAAGTCCACCCCAGGACTTATATTCACCAATGAGTATGGTGAACAGATTGAGGACTGTACAGAGGACAGGCAAGACAAGTGGTCTAGGTCTCCAGATGGGTCTGGATCTGAATATGAGACTGCTGAGGAATGGGGTGACGTAGGTCAGGGGGGAGGCTGGGCAAGTGCCGATGATGAAATTTCATATGAAGATCGTCAGCCAGTGAATGCCTCAGAGGGGTGGGGAAGTGGATGTGATGGTGTTGAACAGGTTTTACCAAAGAGCAGTGAAGCAGACAGAAACTGTTCAGCTGAAGAAGAGCTACCAGGAAAACAAACTAATCTCACATCAGTTTGTAGAGAATATTCTGAATCTGCAGGGGAACAAGACAAACAAGCTTTTACATTGGAAACACAGGGAGGAGGTGCGTTTGATTCAGGTCCTTTTGCTGAAACACAGACAGGAGGTGCGTTTGATTCAGATCCTTTTGTAGAAACACAGACAGGAGGTGCGTTTGATTCAGATCCTTTTGCTGAAACACAGACAGGAGGTGCGTTTGATTGTGATACTTTTGCTGAAACACAGGGAGGAGGTACATTTGATTGTGACCCTTTTGTAGAAACACAGGGAGTAGGTGCGTTTGATTCAGATCCTTTATCTGAAACACAGGGAGGAGGTGTGTTTGATTCAGATCCTTCAGCTGAAACACAGGGAGGAGGTGCGTTTAATTCAGATCCTTTTGCAGAAACACAGGGAGGTGGTGTGTTTGATTCAGATCCTTTTGCAGAAATACAGGGAGGTGGTGCGTTTGATTCTGATCCTTTTGCTGAAACACAGGGGGGAGGTGTGTTTGATTCAGATCCTTTAGCAGAAACACAGGGAGGAGGTGCGTTTGATTCAGATCCTTTTGCTGAAACACAGGGAAGTGGTGTGTTTGATTCAGATCCTTTTGCTGAAACACAGGGAGGAGGTGCGTTTGATTCAGATCCTTTTGCTGAAACACAGGGAGGAGGTGCGTTTGATTCAGATCCTTTTGCTGAAACACAGGGAAGTGGTGTGTTTGATTCAGATCCTTTTGCTGAAACACAGGGAGGAGGTGCGTTTGATTCAGATCCTTTTGCTGAAACACAGGGAGGAGGTGCGTTTAATTCAGATCCTTTTGCAAAAACACAGGGAGGAGGTGCATTTGAATCAGACCCTTTTGCTGAAAGACAGTTCGGGGACAAGGGGGGTGGAGAAGGTAGAGTTGTGGCAACAGAGGATGGAAATGGGTGGGATACAGACCCTTTTGCCAACAGTTTCCCAGCAGCCTCCAACACCACGTCCCGGCAGGAAGTTAGTGACAGCAGTGGCTTCAACTCCTCCATCGCTCAGCGAAACTCTGCACCTGTCTCAGCAGCAGAAGAAATTAAAGATGTTAATATTCCCAGAATTCACAAAGAACCAGAAAATTCAGACATGTCCGAAGATGAGGCTGCAAACCGGAGATTTGGGAAGTTGTACCAAGAGCTAGATACAGAAAAGGAAGAGGTACTGGACTTCCTCCCCTCTTCAGTCAAGTAGATTATAGCATAGAGTAGACTAGAAAAAAATTAAAACCCTTTTCCTGTTTTCTACTCTCCCACATATTGAGAAACAAAGTGAATGTAGTTGTCTAAAACCTGGATCCCAGCCTGAGCTCCTCCCACCTCTCCTCTTGCTTGCTTTTTGTTCATTCCATACTTTTAATTTTCATACCGAATCCATCTCTACAACTCATGAACTCATTTTACATGAAGGCTTTTTATACTGATTCTGTGTCTTTGCAATTCAATTTAGGTGACCGATGCATTTAATGGATTTTCACAGGTAATTTTTTAAATTAAACCCACATTTGCACACATTGTCTAGATGAAATAATGAAATCTGCAGTTTGCAGACGTAAATTCAGTGATCTTTTAGTCACAGAATGTTCAGATCTAATTCAGCCTGCAGGGACTTCTGATTTTATCCAGTTAAATGTCATTTTCATTGTACTGTTCAGCCTTCCAGCTGTATCTTTTAGAGTTAACTCTCAGTGGCCAAAGTTTGATTTCCTACAAAGTCTTTTCATATTTCATCTTTGAGCAGAACACATGCAAAGTTAAGACTTTACAAGCAAATAAATAATCATATCATATTTGACCAGGTAGTTAACTAGTTCTAAGATAACAAGAGGTGTGTCAGTCAGCCTCTGCAGTGTTAGAAAAACTGGTTAGAGGTTAAATGTCACTGGAAAGGTCACAAGTTGCTGCAGGACATTAAAAGAGACATTGACCCGAACAGCATGCTTACATCATGAAAACATCAGAGGCATTTTCCCCAGTAATGTCCTTTCTTTTAACATGTTGTGTCCTTAAATGTTGTCTCTCTTCATTTTTCATTACTTAATCCTTGTCACTTAATATCTAAATATCTCATCTGTTAAGATCTAATCTGTGAATATATCATCTCTGAATTCTCTCAATATCTCATCTCTTAATCCTCATCAATGTCAAGGGTCTTGATATTTCGTCTATTATGTCATCTCTTAATGTCTTGTCTTTTTAATTGTCATCACTTAATGCAGTGTCTCTTAAAATATTGTGTCTTGATATGTTTTTTATGTCAAGTCTTTTAATATCTTGTCTATTCATATTTTGTCTCTTAAATTGTCTCTGAATTCTTGTGTCTTAATATCTATTCTGTTAATATCTTGTCTCTTAATACCTTGTCTCTCAGTGTCTTGTCTTCTAATGTCTGGTCTCTTAATATCTTGTTTCTTAATGTGTCATCTTTTAACTCTTGTGTCGTAATATAACTCCTATCTTAATTATAGTGCCTTAATGTCCTGTCTCTTTATATGTCATCTCTTAATTCTGGTCTCCTAATGTCTCATCTCTTAATGTGTCATCTTTCAGTACCATCTATGAATCTACTGTAGCATAATGTTCTAGAAATATTCTTCATTTTCTGTGAATGATAAACAGTCATGTATTTCCTGGTCCTTACTAACAGTTGTGACTCTTCTGTGTTTTCAACATGTGCACTGTGAAGGATACCACTGCACCATCATTTTTTGCTGATTTCGATCAAATGGTAAGTTTGAAATTTAAGTACGTCGTGCAATTTTTTTGAAGGTAACGTGTGCATATTTATTAGGAATGGTGTGGAAATCTCCTTGATTTACTGCTTCTGTTGAACAGCTGTATTCTTTAATCTGCTTGTTGCATAGATTTTGTAATCTTTAGTTCTTGCTTATGTTTGATCTGCAGTTTTTTTTGTTTTCCCTCAAAAATATATTCAGATATCATGTGCAATGTTTTTAAAGCTGGTATATATTAAAATCTGACACATTTATTTGCGGTTTTGCATCATGTATAAATATTAATATTGTGGAGAAAGTATCTGATGTGTACTATATGTTAGGTATTTTTAACTTGAATGAAGTATGAGAACAAAACAAGGAGACCTGAAGCCTAACATTGTATTCATGGATGTTCCATTTACACAAAGAATTGTGAGCCTTCCATTAAATTCTATACAAAAAATCTGGGGCCAAAGTGTCACATTTGACAAGTTTTAAGGTAAACCACCTTATTTCTTTGCCAAAGAACAAAATTGATGCTGAACCAATTGAGGCACCTGAAGCCTCAGAGACAGAACCTGCTGAGAAACAAGACAATCCTCCAGCTTCCAATGCTGGTGAGGAACCTCAAGTTTCCCCGCCTGGTGAGGAGCAGTCAGCTTCCTGTGCTGGTGAGGAACCTCCACTTTCTCCTCCTGGTGAGGAACCTCTGGCTCCCCCTGCTGTTGGTGAACCTGAAGCTCCCTGTGCTGGAGTAGAGGCAGGTGAACATCCAGCTCCTCCTTCTGAGGAAGAGGTGGCGGAACCTGCAGCTGCTCCTGCTGGTGAGGAAGATACAGCAGAATGCCCTGGCAGCATGAAGGAGGAGAAGCCTTCTGTGAGTGAATATCATTGTATCATCATCATTATCATTGTCATCATCATCATCATCGCCATCATGATCGTCATTGCTGTCATCATCATTATGCCATCATCATTGCTATCATCACCATTGCTATAATCATCATCATCATCATCATTGCTGTCATCATCATCATCATCATCATCATCATCATTATCATTATGCTATCATCATTGCTATCATCATCGTCATTGCCATCATTATCATCTTTATTATCATCATCACCACCATCATCACCATTATTATCATTATATCATCATTGCTATCATCATCATCATCATCATCATCATCATCACCATCACCTTCATAATCATCATCATAATCATGATTATCATCACCATCTTCATTATCACATCATCATCATCATCATCATCATCACCATCACAACAGCTTCATCACCATCACATGATCATATCTTCATCATGATGTCATCATCTTTTGATCCACATCATTAGTAAAGTGTCAGTCAAGAACATCTAACATTAAATCACCTATTTTCCATTTCAAATTCATTGCTGTAAGCTGTTTCATTAGGGTTATGGTTCAGTTGGTAGGTTTATGGGTAGAGTTTGTCTCATTACGAGTTGGTTATTTTTAAGGAATAATGGAAAAAATGTGATTTCTTCTCTGAAGTCAACTGTTGGATCTCCAGGCTCTGAGATGGCAGAGCTTGGTGAGGTATGTACCTTAGATTTTTTTTTTTTTTCATTAGTTATTGGGTTTCTGTTCAATGTTGTCATAAATGAAGAAGTTTAGTAATGTATCCGTATTTTTTGGCAATAATGGCTAAAGAATTTAATATGTAAAATACAGCTGTTAATTAATCATTTGGTTTATCAATTGTATTTATTAAGTGATTAAACAATAAATAGAGTCTGGCATTTCGTTGAGTTTTTGTCACCCACAGCTTCAAGTGCCTTATTTTAAAACCCTGGTTTCATTTGCAACTTTCATGTTCATGTGTGATAGTTTTCTAATGGACATTCTGAATCCTTTTTGTGATGATCTGATTTTGTGAGTAGTGTCCTTTAAGCCTATTGAACTATAATATCTGTAATGAATGACTGCTATGCAAAGAAAAGCAGGAATCTACTCAAATAATTTTGCTAATTAATTGATTAATAAAGAATTTCCATGACTGGGCTGCACCAAACAGGAGAAGGTCAGACTTAGTTTTACATGTAAGATTGTTTAAAGTGTAACTGATTGGGATTTTAAGTGATTAACAAATCTAAGGCTATTTCATTTATGTAACAGTGTAGTTATTAGTCCTTGTCATCAGTAAATAACTGACATGTTTGATTAATGGTTTAATACTGTTAAACATGTGAAGATCAGTCCTTAATGAAAAATGCAGATTGAAGACAACAGCACCATCCCGGATATCACCTCCTACAGACCACTGAACTCTAACTTTCAGAATTTTTAAGTTCATTATTAACCCTGTAACCTCAGTAAAAGATCTTGTGCCACAATAGTTCATTAAATTATTGTTTTACAGAGATTATGTAATTATTTATTTATTTTTTGTAATTATTTATCCAAATAGTCAGACGTTACACTGATATTTTATCTGTAATAATCATGAACTTGTATTGCTGTAAACTAACAGCTAGTCTACTCTAACAGCTACTGTAAAACTCTTCCTGTTTAATGTAATGATTTGTGTCTGCACACAGATTCCTCCTGCTGATGAAGCCACAACATCTCCAGCTGAAGTAGCTCCATCGGTAAGTACCACTTAATGAATTGATGTATCACTCATCTGTCACTGTGACCACTAATTCAACAACAGATCACTCCAAAAGTAGCATAATCTATTTCAGGGATTCTCAGATTTGTTACTTTAAGGTCTGTGATATGTGATGCTTATTTAAGGTCAGATACATTTTTTTTACCCATAATTTAGGAACTGATAGCAAGTTCTCTGGTGTAAAGTTAATGTTGGGCTCGGTAGCAACAGCACACAACTAGCTTATTACTGTTTCACATTTTCACTTTCTTACAAACTTAATATTATTTGAATTAACCTATATGACAGACTCATGAAAATGTGAAATTGAAAGAGACAATCTGTTCAATACAAAACCAACAGTTCAGCTACCAATAAATGAGTCTGGACCTCAACAAAAAAAAAAAAAAAATCCTCCTTAGGATCCAGGATGCAAGCCAGATTAGTTTTGTTTTCATCTCTTCTTCTTCTTCTTCTTCTTCTTCTTCTTCTTCTTCTTCTTCTTCTTCTTCAGTGGAAATGTTTGCACAGCAAATTTCTTAGGCCAAAAGTTATTCAAATGGGAAGGTGGGCTGCAAATTTAACACATTAACCAATGCCTAGAGTACCAGAGACCACAGCACCATGGCAGCCACCTGTGGTGCCATCTTGGATGTTTTTCATTTAGTTGAATTTTAATGAAACTCATATTTAGATTCACGGTCCACACCTAGCTATAGAATTTTAGGATATTCTGCCACCACGTGACATCTCATAATTTGCCATGCAAATTCATACAAAATGTGTATGATACCATCTACAGTCAGACTCAATCAATGCATAAAATTTGGTAATGATTGGAGTGAAGTGGAAGTGATTCATTTCAACAAATGTAAATATCTAGACATGTCACAGTCCAAACGTTAAAAAAAATGTCATGTACTACAGAGCTGAATATTTTTCAGCCTCCAATGAAGTGTGACTAAAGTTTGTCTCACTGCAACCTGATTTCAGGAGTCTAACCCTAACCCTTTTTAGTAGATATGTAACTCAATTAACATCTACAGTCATGGAGAAAATTATTAGGCCACCCTTGTTTTCTTCAATTTCTTGTTCATTTTAATGCCTGGTACAAGTAAAGGTACATTTGTTTGGACAAATATAATGATAACAACAAAAATAGCTCATAAGAGTTTAATTTAAGATCTGATATCTCGCCATTTTCCATGGTTTTCTTGATAATAACCACGCTACGGCTTGAATGTGAGCAGGAAACCACTCTAGGCCTTTGTATGTGCAGTGCTGCTTATGACATGAAATGGCCTCTTATACCCCTGGGAATACAGTTAAGCTTAAGCATGTCAAATAGGACATAAAGTATTATGGAATCAGGTGCATTTTTTGTCGTGTTCTTTGTATTCTCCAGGCATTATACCTTTAGTGCTACCAGGCATTAGAATGAACAAGAAATTGAAGAAAACAAGGGTGGTCTAATAATATTTTCCATGACTGTATATCTCTACAATTTCTTTGTTCAAATGGTCATAAAAGTGATGTAGACATTCTTTGGATATCAGATATCAAATGTTTCAGATGGTGTTCAGACATGTCAGACAATAAATTCATAGTGACATTCAGTGCCTTACTGTAATTTGTAATGTATGCTCAACATTTTCTATTTCACCAAAAGCTGTATAAAATTTCACCAAAATATTTTAGAATACACTTGAGAAAAGCAGGCTGATGTGTCATTTTTCCAGAATTGTATCCCCAGTAGTGAAATTGTTGTGAGTTTTGTGTGGTGACATCTCTCGCTGTGTAAGGTTGGTTTTGGTTCGTGGCTCATGAGCCAGCGGGCAGGGTTGTTAGCCCCTTTCTGTTCTCTCTCTCCCAGACCTGTAGCAGTAAGTTTGAATGTATCATGCATTTCATGCATTCACACACTACATTCATTACTGACCTAGCTGAATAAGATTATTGTCTTATTTTATCTTAAGATGAGAGTAAATTATATTTAAATAGAAATATTTCATGAAGCTTGACATCACTGTGTTAATCCCTCTCATTGACTTCAATACAGCACTTCAGTAATTGTATGCAGCACTAAGTTAATGTTTCACGTCAACTGCTGTCAGGGACAGTTGTGGTGTTGTATTTGTGTAAACACGTGCCTTGAAACAGTAGGGTCACCGTAAGTGACACCTTTATATCCAGCCTGTTACCAAGATGTGTAAGTTTCATCTTTCTGTCTATCTATATTTATTCCTATTCTTGTGGTTTTGCATACCATATCGTGTGCAACTTTTGCAATTTCCAATGTTAAATTTCCAATTCCACGCGAAAAATATAGAATTAACAGAATTTGTTTTTCTTATTATTCTCTGCTAAAAGTGTTTGTGCAGCCCAACGCAACATTAAATAAGAATCCAGTGCATCAGTCTTTAACATGTTGAGTGAGTGGTCAATGAAACTCTGAGACACAATATACAGTAACTGAAGTTACTGGAAGTTACTTAATTTGTTTGGGAAAACCACTGATTTCTTTGTTCTTGGGTTTGTTGTGCTTCTTTATTATGCTAACTGTTACAATTATGGTTAAGTATTGGCAGTTAATTATTTCTTTCTGATACAATTAATCAAATGATAATTGTCCATGACATTATTGTTATGTTATTTTGAAATGCACTTTTATTTTTCTAGATGGCATTTAAAAAAAATTGTATGTCCTGCATGCCTAACCTCCATGTCCTTTTATAGATATTATCACATTCAAAAGTTATTCTAGAGAATTATTACAGTACCCAAAATACTGCTGTATCACATAATTTCGTATTAGTTGATATCTCCATTATCTTTGTCTTTTTTGCTGAGAGTAGTTCTGAAAGGTAGTCCACAGAAACACTGTATTTAATTGAAAATAGCAGTCATATCAAATGTTGAAAATGAGCAATGTCATTGTTTTTGAAAATTATACTGTCATGTAGAATTTGATGCAGCAACATATTTGAATAAATTTGGGCCAGGCTCATGTTTAGGTGTTTGCTGCATCAGCTCTTTTTTTAACAAAACTCTGCAGCGTTTGAACTGAGGAGACAAACTGCTGTCATTCTGAAAGAGGAATGTTTTCTCATGGTGGCTTGATGTATGATTTCAGCTGCTCAACAGCCAGACTCTTTCACTACAGAGCCATGCTGTTGGAATACGTGCAGAATGTGGTTTGGCATCATCTGGCTGAAATAAGAAGGCCTTCCCTGAAAAAGATGTCATATAGTCGGCAGCATGTTGCTCCGAAACCTGACTATAAGGTTCAGCATTAATGGAGCCTTCATAGATATGTAGGTTAGCCATGACATGTGCACTAATACCATCATGGATGGTATGTTTTTTTTTGTTTTTTGTTTTTTTTAAACTGGCTTGTGAAGGATTAGTGCTGAAAATGAGCTGGATGGTCCCTGTCTTCTTGAGTCCTGAGGATGTGGCATCCATGATTTCCAAAAGGAATTTCAAGCTTGGACTCGTCAGACCACAGGACAGTTTTCCACTTTGTGTCAGTCCATCTTAAATGAGCTCTGACCAGAGAAGGTGGCAGTGTTTCTGGATCTGGTTTATTATGGGTTTCCTCTTTGCATGGTAGAGTTTTAGCTTCATTTGTGGCTGCAGCAGTGAACTGTGTTCACAGACAATGGTTTCTGGAAGAGCTCCTGAGTCCGTGCAGGGATGTCCACGACAGAATCGAGTCTGTTTTCAATGCAGAGCCATTTGAGGCCTGAGGATCATGACCAGCCAGTACTGGTCTTGTGCAATGTGTATAGAGACTTCGTCAGATTCTCTGAATCTTTTAATGACATTATGTTCTGTAGATGATGAAATCCACAAATTCTTTGAAAATTGACATTGAGAAACATTATTCTTAGATTGCTGCACTATTTGTCAGTGTGGTCTATCATAGAGTGGTGAAGCCCTCCCCATCTTTCAGAAAGACTCAGCCTGTCTGGGGGGTACTTTTTAGACCTAATGATGTGACTAACCTGTTGCCAGTTAACCTGATTCATTGTGAGATGTCCCACCAGTTGTTTTCTTTAATCATTTCACAACTTTCTTACTGTTTTGTTGCCAATGTCTCAACTTTTTTTTAAGCATAGGGTTAGGGTTAGGGTTTCAATTGATGTTTTAGACAGCATCCCAACTTTTCTGGAAACAGTGTTGTACATGTACTTTTAAATTTCATATAATTATCTGTATTTGTGTATATTTATATTTGTTGTATGTGTGTTTGTGAGACAAAGTCAGAAGTTATTGATATGAGAGCAAAGTGCTGTTTGTACTCTGCAGGAAAAGATGCCGATCCCCTCGGTGGTGATAGAGCCTGCATCCAGCAATGAGGGTGATGATGATCGTGATGCTGACATCAACTCTCCCACTGCAATCAGTGACAACGGAGTGACAGCTGAGAATCAGACCATCAAACACATGAGTCCATCTGGTGGAGTGTCTGGACTCCCTGATGACTTTCTTTACAAGGTGTGGCATCCTCCACATATGAACACTATATGGAGGATGTAACATTTAAAGCAGCAAAGTAAAGAAATACACAATGCTCAATTCTGTTGTGAGCTGAGGTGGTGATGTTTTTCTTCCTGCAGGTGGAGACAATGCATGACTTTGAGGCTGCAAATACAGATGAGCTTGAGTTGAAGAGAGGAGATGTGGTGTTGGTGGTTCCCACTGCTTCAGTAGAGGATCAGGTGAGAGTCACTGGTGATATTTTAAACTCCAGTAATTAGAGGCTAAGCATCCTGGAAAGAAGGAATGAACAGTCTTAACAGAAATTCTGGCTGGTAGTGAGTTTTTTTTATTGTTGTTTTTGTTGCAGGATGCTGGCTGGCTGACAGGGATCAAAGAAAGTGACTGGTTAACACATGGAGTTGGTGCTCAAAAAGGACTTTTTCCAGACAACTTTACTCAGCGTTTGGAGTAATTAATGTCTTCATCTGGTGGGAATAGTTAGCAGAGGTTTGAGACATTGGTGTCCAAGCTGTGCCATCAGCATGTAGCCAATCCTTGCAAACACCTTATAACTTGCTCCAGCTGGACAATGTAAGGCTTTTCTCTGGTAGATGAAACTCTGTTGAAAATATTATTCATTATAATGAAAACTAGTACTATTCCCAGCGTAACTGAAAATTAATAAGCATGATGTCCTAGTATGGTCTATCCCTCTCTTGAACTGAGACATGTTTTTTGTTGATGTTATTGTTGTTGAAAGAAAAAATGGTGTATGATTTATTGGGAATGTTGCAATCTCTACATGTCCTCACCTACAAAAAGCAGAAAAAAGAAAAGAAAAACTCTACTTTCTTTGCACTGGGTGTGTGGTCCTGATTTTGTTGCTCTGCTGTGGAATATACCAGAATCTGTAGTGCTGTGATCATTTTAAGTGTTTTTGAGTGTAACATGAAACTCTTGAGTTTTACTTGTTTTCAGATACATCATTACTATTACCCTTGAATCACTGTTTGTGTATTTCTGTAATATCATGTTTGAGTGTGTGTGGTGATGATTTCTTTGGCAGATGTGGTGATGAATTAAGTCATCAGTGAGTGTTACAGTGTTTTTGCCAAAAGAGTCTTCATATGTATTATCTGAGAATTGGTAAAGAATCCAGCCCACATTCAGCATGAAAAAGTTTTCAAAGATGGAAAAAATAAAGAATCTCCCAATATTGAAAGACATTGTGTAGCTGCCTGAGTCACGTTTTATCAATAGTGTATTTGCAAGAAATGGATTGAATCAGAAGACAGCTAAAGCTGAGCAATTATTAATTCAGAAGTGTATAATCACAGGGAAGGTGTGACAACATATATTATGCAATCAATGTTGTTGGTATATTGAAGATGTCCGTATTTAAACAGATCTGTAGATTATCAAACATGATGTCATTTCTTTTGATAGTGAAGTGGCTAAATGTGAATATGGGTTAGGAAAGATCAATTTTGGTTAGGATTAAGGGTGAAAGAGCTGACGTGGCAAAAATTGCCGAACTTTGGGAAGTGAGCTAGAGGCTTGGAACCTTGACCTACCTACTTTTTTTTTCGAGCTAGAGGGTTGAAAGTTTGTCTACTCCCCCCCCCCCCCCCCCGCCCCATTTCATGTACCCCGAGTCCAACGGTGGTGTTCCTGAAGCTCTGTGATGTTTCGTTGAAAAGTTATGGCCAAATTAATATTCCCATGTATGTGTATGGGAATATTGAAAAGTGTGCTAATTTGAGTGGCATAGCCCAAAAGTGTCCCCCAGAAAGTGTTTAGGAGCACGTTTGAGAGCCCACTGAGTCGTTTGGACTCCCCGCTGGGGGCGGCACAGCCAATGCACACTCCATCCAGCCTCCCCCAGTAAGGACCAGCCCCACCCCCTAACTCAATTATGCTTGAAATTAATTTTCTTGGTCATATTGTAATAATTATTCATTATAAAAAAATCCAAATAGAAGGAGGAGCTCTAATGAATAGATAATTGGATTTACATAAAAAGATTAATATTAATAGATAATAATTAGGGTTGGGGATTAGTTTTATATAAATTTAAAAATATGATTATATAAAAATCGAATTAGAAAATAAATACTTAAGGGGTTGAGGATTAAGGGTGAAAAGGCTGATGTCAGCAAAAGTGCTCAAGATTTTTTTTCGAGCTAGAAGGTTGAAAGTTTGTCTAACCCCCCCCCCCCCCCCCCCCCGCCCCCATTTGATGTACCCTGAGTCCAACGGTGGTATTCCTGAAACTCTGTGATGTTTCGTTGAAAAGTTATGGCCAAATTAATATTGCCATGTATGTGTATGGGAATAGGATTAAGGGTGAAAAGGCTGATTCGGGCAAAAAGGGACAAACTTTTTTTTTGGAGCTAGAAGGTTGAAAGTTTGTCTACCCCCCCTATTTGATGTACCCTGAGTCCAACGGTGGTGGTCCTGAAGCTGTGTGACATTTGGTTGAAGAGTTATGGCCATATTAATATTCCCATGTATGTGTATGGGAATATGGAAAAGTGTGATAATATGACAAAGTGGCATAGGCCAAAAGTGTCCCCCAGAAAGTGTCTAGGAGCACGTTTCAGAGCCCCCTGAGTCGTTTGGACCCCCCTTTGAATGTATGAAAATTGTAAACCTTGTGGGTAGTAAACCTAGGCAAAGGTAAGGGTTACGCTTGGGCAAAGGGCAAAAGTGTCCCCCAGAAAGTGTGTAGGAGCACGTTTCATGGTCCCCCGAGTGGTTTGGACCCCCCTTCCGATGTCTGAAAATGGTAACCCTTGTGGGTAGTAACCTTAGGCAAAGGTAAGGGTTACGGTTTGGCAAGTGGGTAGTAAGTGGTTATGGTCAGGGTTAGTGTCAGGGAGAGGTGTGAGAGAGGGAGCTGTCCCCCACGAAGTGGGGGGCAGCGAATGCACGCTCCACCCTAGGGGCCACAGTCCACCACCCGAAGGTGGTGGGGGTCCCACCACCCGAAGGTGGTGGGGGTTCAAAAAATTCGACCATATGTCGGTCCTTAGCCGCGACGTTTCGGCCTGTTCGGCCTTCTTCAGGCGGAACCGACCTGTCAAGGGGAAGTGGGGTGCTGAATGAGCCTTTCTTCCTCCACTCCTGTCCCTTCTGACTATCTCTTCCCTTTCCCTTTCCTTCTGTTCCCCTATGTAATTTAAGTTTGCCTAAATGATTTCTGTTTGAGTTTTCTAATTGGTGTTTTTGTTCTTTCTCTTTTTCAGGTGTGTTCCAGATTAGGATTCAGGTAAGTTTTTATGTATGTAATTTAATTATACATGGTTTGTATTTCAATTTTCTAATTTGTATTTCTGTTTGTTCTTTTTTCAGGTCCAGATCCAGGTGAGTTGTTTTGTATGTCCTCTCATGTGAGTTTATGTTCAATAAAAATTAATTTTTTCTCAGTTTGGTGGTCCAGTGTCTTTTTTTGTCCTATATGTCAATTAATATTAATTTCCATTTTTTCCTTTTTTCCTTTCCATCCTTCATCTATCCCTCCATCCTGTCTTCTCCCTTTGCCTCACTCCTTCTTCTCCTCCCCTTAGCCTCGTTAGGCCATGTGGCACTGTCCTTTCCCCCTGCTCCTCTGTCACTAACTGTTGTTTTGTCACTCTCCCTTTCCTTTTGGTTTTAGTATTTGGGTTAAGAGTTTTTTTAAACTAAAGATAGTGGGCAGTAGATTGGGATAGGGGACAGCGGGCACTAGATTAGATTAGTTGTAGTGGGCAAGGGAAAATTAAAATGGGGGAATGAGATTTAGAATTAGAATAGAATAGGGTAGAATTCAAATTAAAGGGGATGAAAAATTGGTTAGGGTTAGGCAACTTAGGGTTAGATGGTTATGGTAAGGGCTAGGATATTGGGTAAGGGGATATAGCCATATTGGGCTCCAAAAATTAAGTGGCCCCTAGGAGGCCCCGGCTGGATAGGTGTGAGAGAGGGAGCTGTCCCCCACGAAGTGGGGGGCAGCGAATGCACGCTCCACCCTAGGGGCCACAGTCCACCACCCGAAGGTGGTGGGGGTCCCACCACCCGAAGGTGGTGGGGGTTCAAAAAATTCGACCATATGTCGGTCCTTAGCCGCGACGTTTCGGCCTGTTCGGCCTTCTTCAGGCGGAACCGACCTGTCAAGGGGAAGTGGGGTGCTGAATGAGCCTTTCTTCCTCCACTCCTGTCCCTTCTGACTATCTCTTCCCTTTCCCTTTCCTTCTGTTCCCCTATGTAATTTAAGTTTGCCTAAATGATTTCTGTTTGAGTTTTCTAATTGGTGTTTTTGTTCTTTCTCTTTTTCAGGTGTGTTCCAGATTAGGATTCAGGTAAGTTTTTATGTATGTAATTTAATTATACATGGTTTGTATTTCAATTTTCTAATTTGTATTTCTGTTTGTTCTTTTTTCAGGTCCAGATCCAGGTGAGTTGTTTTGTATGTCCTCTCATGTGAGTTTATGTTCAATAAAAATTAATTTTTTCTCAGTTTGGTGGTCCAGTGTCTTTTTTTGTCCTATATGTCAATTAATATTAATTTCCATTTTTTCCTTTTTTCCTTTCCATCCTTCATCTATCCCTCCATCCTGTCTTCTCCCTTTGCCTCACTCCTTCTTCTCCTCCCCTTAGCCTCGTTAGGCCATGTGGCACTGTCCTTTCCCCCTGCTCCTCTGTCACTAACTGTTGTTTTGTCACTCTCCCTTTCCTTTTGGTTTTAGTATTTGGGTTAAGAGTTTTTTTAAACTAAAGATAGTGGGCAGTAGATTGGGATAGGGGACAGCGGGCACTAGATTAGATTAGTTGTAGTGGGCAAGGGAAAATTAAAATGGGGGAATGAGATTTAGAATTAGAATAGAATAGGGTAGAATTCAAATTAAAGGGGATGAAAAATTGGTTAGGGTTAGGCAACTTAGGGTTAGATGGTTATGGTAAGGGCTAGGATATTGGGTAAGGGGATATAGCCATATTGGGCTCCAAAAATTAAGTGGCCCCTAGGAGGCCCCGGCTGGATAGGTGTGAGAGAGGGAGCTGTCCCCCACGAAGTGGGGGGCAGCGAATGCACGCTCCACCCTAGGGGCCACAGTCCACCACCCGAAGGTGGTGGGGGTCCCACCACCCGAAGGTGGTGGGGGTTCAAAAAATTCGACCATATGTCGGTCCTTAGCCGCGACGTTTCGGCCTGTTCGGCCTTCTTCAGGCGGAACCGACCTGTCAAGGGGAAGTGGGGTGCTGAATGAGCCTTTCTTCCTCCACTCCTGTCCCTTCTGACTATCTCTTCCCTTTCCCTTTCCTTCTGTTCCCCTATGTAATTTAAGTTTGCCTAAATGATTTCTGTTTGAGTTTTCTAATTGGTGTTTTTGTTCTTTCTCTTTTTCAGGTGTGTTCCAGATTAGGATTCAGGTAAGTTTTTATGTATGTAATTTAATTATACATGGTTTGTATTTCAATTTTCTAATTTGTATTTCTGTTTGTTCTTTTTTCAGGTCCAGATCCAGGTGAGTTGTTTTGTATGTCCTCTCATGTGAGTTTATGTTCAATAAAAATTAATTTTTTCTCAGTTTGGTGGTCCAGTGTCTTTTTTTGTCCTATATGTCAATTAATATTAATTTCCATTTTTTCCTTTTTTCCTTTCCATCCTTCATCTATCCCTCCATCCTGTCTTCTCCCTTTGCCTCACTCCTTCTTCTCCTCCCCTTAGCCTCGTTAGGCCATGTGGCACTGTCCTTTCCCCCTGCTCCTCTGTCACTAACTGTTGTTTTGTCACTCTCCCTTTCCTTTTGGTTTTAGTATTTGGGTTAAGAGTTTTTTTAAACTAAAGATAGTGGGCAGTAGATTGGGATAGGGGACAGCGGGCACTAGATTAGATTAGTTGTAGTGGGCAAGGGAAAATTAAAATGGGGGAATGAGATTTAGAATTAGAATAGAATAGGGTAGAATTCAAATTAAAGGGGATGAAAAATTGGTTAGGGTTAGGCAACTTAGGGTTAGATGGTTATGGTAAGGGCTAGGATATTGGGTAAGGGGATATAGCCATATTGGGCTCCAAAAATTAAGTGGCCCCTAGGAGGCCCCGGCTGGATAGGTGTGAGAGAGGGAGCTGTCCCCCACGAAGTGGGGGGCAGCGAATGCACGCTCCACCCTAGGGGCCACAGTCCACCACCCGAAGGTGGTGGGGGTCCCACCACCCGAAGGTGGTGGGGGTTCAAAAAATTCGACCATATGTCGGTCCTTAGCCGCGACGTTTCGGCCTGTTCGGCCTTCTTCAGGCGGAACCGACCTGTCAAGGGGAAGTGGGGTGCTGAATGAGCCTTTCTTCCTCCACTCCTGTCCCTTCTGACTATCTCTTCCCTTTCCCTTTCCTTCTGTTCCCCTATGTAATTTAAGTTTGCCTAAATGATTTCTGTTTGAGTTTTCTAATTGGTGTTTTTGTTCTTTCTCTTTTTCAGGTGTGTTCCAGATTAGGATTCAGGTAAGTTTTTATGTATGTAATTTAATTATACATGGTTTGTATTTCAATTTTCTAATTTGTATTTCTGTTTGTTCTTTTTTCAGGTCCAGATCCAGGTGAGTTGTTTTGTATGTCCTCTCATGTGAGTTTATGTTCAATAAAAATTAATTTTTTCTCAGTTTGGTGGTCCAGTGTCTTTTTTTGTCCTATATGTCAATTAATATTAATTTCCATTTTTTCCTTTTTTCCTTTCCATCCTTCATCTATCCCTCCATCCTGTCTTCTCCCTTTGCCTCACTCCTTCTTCTCCTCCCCTTAGCCTCGTTAGGCCATGTGGCACTGTCCTTTCCCCCTGCTCCTCTGTCACTAACTGTTGTTTTGTCACTCTCCCTTTCCTTTTGGTTTTAGTATTTGGGTTAAGAGTTTTTTTAAACTAAAGATAGTGGGCAGTAGATTGGGATAGGGGACAGCGGGCACTAGATTAGATTAGTTGTAGTGGGCAAGGGAAAATTAAAATGGGGGAATGAGATTTAGAATTAGAATAGAATAGGGTAGAATTCAAATTAAAGGGGATGAAAAATTGGTTAGGGTTAGGCAACTTAGGGTTAGATGGTTATGGTAAGGGCTAGGATATTGGGTAAGGGGATATAGCCATATTGGGCTCCAAAAATTAAGTGGCCCCTAGGAGGCCCCGGCTGGATAGGTGTGAGAGAGGGAGCTGTCCCCCACGAAGTGGGGGGCAGCGAATGCACGCTCCACCCTAGGGGCCACAGTCCACCACCCGAAGGTGGTGGGGGTCCCACCACCCGAAGGTGGTGGGGGTTCAAAAAATTCGACCATATGTCGGTCCTTAGCCGCGACGTTTCGGCCTGTTCGGCCTTCTTCAGGCGGAACCGACCTGTCAAGGGGAAGTGGGGTGCTGAATGAGCCTTTCTTCCTCCACTCCTGTCCCTTCTGACTATCTCTTCCCTTTCCCTTTCCTTCTGTTCCCCTATGTAATTTAAGTTTGCCTAAATGATTTCTGTTTGAGTTTTCTAATTGGTGTTTTTGTTCTTTCTCTTTTTCAGGTGTGTTCCAGATTAGGATTCAGGTAAGTTTTTATGTATGTAATTTAATTATACATGGTTTGTATTTCAATTTTCTAATTTGTATTTCTGTTTGTTCTTTTTTCAGGTCCAGATCCAGGTGAGTTGTTTTGTATGTCCTCTCATGTGAGTTTATGTTCAATAAAAATTAATTTTTTCTCAGTTTGGTGGTCCAGTGTCTTTTTTTGTCCTATATGTCAATTAATATTAATTTCCATTTTTTCCTTTTTTCCTTTCCATCCTTCATCTATCCCTCCATCCTGTCTTCTCCCTTTGCCTCACTCCTTCTTCTCCTCCCCTTAGCCTCGTTAGGCCATGTGGCACTGTCCTTTCCCCCTGCTCCTCTGTCACTAACTGTTGTTTTGTCACTCTCCCTTTCCTTTTGGTTTTAGTATTTGGGTTAAGAGTTTTTTTAAACTAAAGATAGTGGGCAGTAGATTGGGATAGGGGACAGCGGGCACTAGATTAGATTAGTTGTAGTGGGCAAGGGAAAATTAAAATGGGGGAATGAGATTTAGAATTAGAATAGAATAGGGTAGAATTCAAATTAAAGGGGATGAAAAATTGGTTAGGGTTAGGCAACTTAGGGTTAGATGGTTATGGTAAGGGCTAGGATATTGGGTAAGGGGATATAGCCATATTGGGCTCCAAAAATTAAGTGGCCCCTAGGAGGCCCCGGCTGGATAGGTGTGAGAGAGGGAGCTGTCCCCCACGAAGTGGGGGGCAGCGAATGCACGCTCCACCCTAGGGGCCACAGTCCACCACCCGAAGGTGGTGGGGGTCCCACCACCCGAAGGTGGTGGGGGTTCAAAAAATTCGACCATATGTCGGTCCTTAGCCGCGACGTTTCGGCCTGTTCGGCCTTCTTCAGGCGGAACCGACCTGTCAAGGGGAAGTGGGGTGCTGAATGAGCCTTTCTTCCTCCACTCCTGTCCCTTCTGACTATCTCTTCCCTTTCCCTTTCCTTCTGTTCCCCTATGTAATTTAAGTTTGCCTAAATGATTTCTGTTTGAGTTTTCTAATTGGTGTTTTTGTTCTTTCTCTTTTTCAGGTGTGTTCCAGATTAGGATTCAGGTAAGTTTTTATGTATGTAATTTAATTATACATGGTTTGTATTTCAATTTTCTAATTTGTATTTCTGTTTGTTCTTTTTTCAGGTCCAGATCCAGGTGAGTTGTTTTGTATGTCCTCTCATGTGAGTTTATGTTCAATAAAAATTAATTTTTTCTCAGTTTGGTGGTCCAGTGTCTTTTTTTGTCCTATATGTCAATTAATATTAATTTCCATTTTTTCCTTTTTTCCTTTCCATCCTTCATCTATCCCTCCATCCTGTCTTCTCCCTTTGCCTCACTCCTTCCTTCTCCTCCCCTTAGCCTCGTTAGGCCATGTGGCACTGTCCTTTCGCCCTCCTCACATGTCACTGACTTGCTTTAGTCCTCTCCCTTTTTAAATTAGGCTTAGTTTTTGGGTTAAGAGTTTCAAGTAAAAGTAGTGGGCATTAAATTGGGATATAGGGACAGCGGGCACTAGTTTAGATTAGTAATAAGTGGGCAAGGGAAAAATTAAAATTGGGGATGAAATTTAGGATTAGGATAGGATAGGGTAAAAATGAAATTAAATTGGAGGGGTTAGAATTGGTTAGGGTTAGGCAACTTAAAAAAATTGGTTATGGTAAGGGTTAGAATATTGGGGTGGGGGGATATAGCCATATTGGGCTCCAAAAATTAAATGGCCCCTAGGAGGCCCTGGCTGGTTAGGTGTGAGAGGGGAGCTGCTCCCCACGAAGTGGGGGGCAGCGAATGCACGCTCCACCCTAGGGGCCACAGTCCACCACCCGAAGGTGGTGGGGGTCCCACCACCCGAAGGTGGTGGGGGTTCAAAAAATTAGACTCTGGTCGGTCTTTGTGCGCAACGTTTCGGCCTTCTTGGCCTTCTTCAGGCGAGACCGATGGCCAATGATGGAAGTGGGGTGCCTACTTGGCCTTTCCCTCACTCCTGTCCCTTCTAGCTTCCTCCTCCTTTCCCTTCTCTTCTATTTCCCTTTTTGAGGTAAGTTTGCCTAAATGTGTTTGTGTTTAAATTACTAATTTGTGTTTTTTGTTCTTTCTTTCCAGGTGTGTCTTGTGTCCAAATCCAGGTAAGTTTATATAGTCAATTTGTATATTAAGTAATTTATGTTAAAGTTTCTAATTTGTGTTTTTTGTTTCTTCTTTTTCAGGTTTCTGATCCAGGTAAGTTTGTGTTGATCCTATGTGTGTCCTCCAATTGTCCAATGTTGTCCTATATGATTTTGTGTTGAATAAAGATTGTTTTTATATATTAAACTTGTGTCTCAGTTTTTTTTGGTCAATTTCCTTTAATTTGAATAAATTATTCTTTCCACTATCCAACTCTCTATCCATCTTCCATCCCTTCCTTCTGCCTTCTCCCTTTGCTTCACTCCTTCCTTCTCCTCCCCTTAGCCTCGTTAGGCCATGTGGCACTGTCCTTTCGCCCTCCTCACATGTCACTGACTTGCTTTAGTCCTCTCCCTTTTTAAATTAGGCTTAGTTTTTGGGTTAAGAGTTTCAAGTAAAAGTAGTGGGCATTAAATTGGGATATAGGGACAGCGGGCACTAGTTTAGATTAGTAATAAGTGGGCAAGGGAAAAATTAAAATTGGGGATGAAATTTAGGATTAGGATAGGATAGGGTAAAAATGAAATTAAATTGGAGGGGTTAGAATTGGTTAGGGTTAGGCAACTTAAAAAAAAAAATTGGTTATGGTAAGGGTTAGAATATTGGGGTGGGGGGATATAGCCATATTGGGCTCCAAAAATTAAATGGCCCCTAGGAGGCCCTGGCTGGTTAGGTGTGAGAGGGGAGCTGCTCCCCACGAAGTGGGGGGCAGCGAATGCACGCTCCACCCTAGGGGCCACAGTCCACCACCCGAAGGTGGTGGGGGTCCCACCACCCGAAGGTGGTGGGGGTTCAAAAAATTAGACTCTGGTCGGTCTTTGTGCGCAACGTTTCGGCCTTCTTGGCCTTCTTCAGGCGAGACCGATGGCCAATGATGGAAGTGGGGTGCCTACTTGGCCTTTCCCTCACTCCTGTCCCTTCTAGCTTCCTCCTCCTTTCCCTTCTCTTCTATTTCCCTTTTTGAGGTAAGTTTGCCTAAATGTGTTTGTGTTTAAATTACTAATTTGTGTTTTTTGTTCTTTCTTTCCAGGTGTGTCTTGTGTCCAAATCCAGGTAAGTTTATATAGTCAATTTGTATATTAAGTAATTTATGTTAAAGTTTCTAATTTGTGTTTTTTGTTTCTTCTTTTTCAGGTTTCTGATCCAGGTAAGTTTGTGTTGATCCTATGTGTGTCCTCCAATTGTCCAATGTTGTCCTATATGATTTTGTGTTGAATAAAGATTGTTTTTATATATTAAACTTGTGTCTCAGTTTTTTTTGGTCAATTTCCTTTAATTTGAATAAATTATTCTTTCCACTATCCAACTCTCTATCCATCTTCCATCCCTTCCTTCTGCCTTCTCCCTTTGCTTCACTCCTTCCTTCTCCTCCCCTTAGCCTCGTTAGGCCATGTGGCACTGTCCTTTCGCCCTCCTCACATGTCACTGACTTGCTTTAGTCCTCTCCCTTTTTAAATTAGGCTTAGTTTTTGGGTTAAGAGTTTCAAGTAAAAGTAGTGGGCATTAAATTGGGATATAGGGACAGCGGGCACTAGTTTAGATTAGTAATAAGTGGGCAAGGGAAAAATTAAAATTGGGGATGAAATTTAGGATTAGGATAGGATAGGGTAAAAATGAAATTAAATTGGAGGGGTTAGAATTGGTTAGGGTTAGGCAACTTAAAAAAAAATTGGTTATGGTAAGGGTTAGAATATTGGGGTGGGGGGATATAGCCATATTGGGCTCCAAAAATTAAATGGCCCCTAGGAGGCCCTGGCTGGTTAGGTGTGAGAGGGGAGCTGCTCCCCACGAAGTGGGGGGCAGCGAATGCACGCTCCACCCTAGGGGCCACAGTCCACCACCCGAAGGTGGTGGGGGTCCCACCACCCGAAGGTGGTGGGGGTTCAAAAAATTAGACTCTGGTCGGTCTTTGTGCGCAACGTTTCGGCCTTCTTGGCCTTCTTCAGGCGAGACCGATGGCCAATGATGGAAGTGGGGTGCCTACTTGGCCTTTCCCTCACTCCTGTCCCTTCTAGCTTCCTCCTCCTTTCCCTTCTCTTCTATTTCCCTTTTTGAGGTAAGTTTGCCTAAATGTGTTTGTGTTTAAATTACTAATTTGTGTTTTTTGTTCTTTCTTTCCAGGTGTGTCTTGTGTCCAAATCCAGGTAAGTTTATATAGTCAATTTGTATATTAAGTAATTTATGTTAAAGTTTCTAATTTGTGTTTTTTGTTTCTTCTTTTTCAGGTTTCTGATCCAGGTAAGTTTGTGTTGATCCTATGTGTGTCCTCCAATTGTCCAATGTTGTCCTATATGATTTTGTGTTGAATAAAGATTGTTTTTATATATTAAACTTGTGTCTCAGTTTTTTTTGGTCAATTTCCTTTAATTTGAATAAATTATTCTTTCCACTATCCAACTCTCTATCCATCTTCCATCCCTTCCTTCTGCCTTCTCCCTTTGCTTCACTCCTTCCTTCTCCTCCCCTTAGCCTCGTTAGGCCATGTGGCACTGTCCTTTCGCCCTCCTCACATGTCACTGACTTGCTTTAGTCCTCTCCCTTTTTAAATTAGGCTTAGTTTTTGGGTTAAGAGTTTCAAGTAAAAGTAGTGGGCATTAAATTGGGATATAGGGACAGCGGGCACTAGTTTAGATTAGTAATAAGTGGGCAAGGGAAAAATTAAAATTGGGGATGAAATTTAGGATTAGGATAGGATAGGGTAAAAATGAAATTAAATTGGAGGGGTTAGAATTGGTTAGGGTTAGGCAACTTAAAAAAAAAAATTGGTTATGGTAAGGGTTAGAATATTGGGGTGGGGGGATATAGCCATATTGGGCTCCAAAAATTAAATGGCCCCTAGGAGGCCCTGGCTGGTTAGGTGTGAGAGGGGAGCTGCTCCCCACGAAGTGGGGGGTTAGGGGTTAGGGTTAGGGGTTAGGGTTAGGGTTAGGGTAAGGGTTAGGGGGTTAGGGTTAGGGTTAGGGTAGGGTTAGGGTTAGGGTTAGGGTTAGGGGTTAGGGGGGTTAGGGTTAGGGTTAGGGTTAGGGTTAGGGTTAGGGTTAGGGTTAGGGGGGGGTTAGGGTTAGGGTTAGGGTTAGGGTTAGGGTTAGGGTTAGGGTTAGGGTTAGGGTTAGGGTTAGGGTAGGGTTAGGGGTTAGGGTTAGGGTTAGGGTAGGGTTAGGGTTAGGGTTAGGGTAGGGTTAGGGGTTAGGGTGGGTTAGGGTAGGGTTAGGGTTAGGGTTAGATTAAGGGTGAAAAGGCTGATTCGGGCAAAAAGGGACAAACTTTTTTTTTGGAGCTAGAAGGTTGAAACTTTGTCTACCCCCCCTATTTCATGTACCCTGAGTCCAACGGTGGTGTTCCTGAAGCTCTGTGACATTTGGTTCAAAAGTTATGGCCATATTAATATTCCCATGTATGTGTATGGGAATATGGAAAAGTGTGATAATATGACAAAGTGCCATAGCCCAAAAGTGTCCCCCAGAAAGTGTCTAGGAGCACGTTTCAGAGCCCCCTGAGTCGTTTGGACCCCCCTTCCGATGTATGAAAATGGTAAAGCTTGTGGGTAGTAAAGGTAGGCAAAGGTAAGGATTAAGGGTGAAAAGGCTGATGTCAGCAAAAATGCTGAAGATTTTTTTTGGAGCTAGAAGGTTGAAAGTTTGTCTACCCCCCCTATTTGATGTACCCTGAGTCCAACGGTGGTGGTCCTGAAGCTCTGTGATGTTCCGTTCAAAAGTTATGGCCATATTAATATTCCCATGTATGTGTATGGGAGGGTTAGGGTTAGGATTAAGGGTGAAAAGGCTGATTCGGCAAAAGTTGCCGAACTTTTTATTTGGAGCTAGAAGGTTGAAAGTTTGTCTACCCCCCCTATTTGATGTACCCTGAGTCCAACGGTGGTGGTCCTGAAGCTCTGTGATGTTCCGTTCAAAAGTTATGGCCATATTAATATTCCCATGTATGTGTATGGGAATATGGAAAAGTGTGATAATATGACAAAGTGGCATAGCCCAAAAGTGTCCCCCAGAAAGTGTGTAGGAGCACGTTTCAGAGCCCCCTGAGTCGTTTGGACCCCCCTTTGAATGTATGAAAATTGTAAACCTTGTGGGTAGTAAAGGTAGGCAAAGGTAAGGGTTACGCTTGGGCAAAGGCCAAAAGTGTCCCCCAGAAAGTGTGTAGGAGCACGTTTCATGGTGCCCCGAGTGGTTTGGACCCCCCTTCCGATGTCTGAAAATGGTAACCCTTGTGGGTAGTAACCTTAGGCAAAGGTAAGGGTTACGGTTTGGCAAGTGGGTAGTAAGTGGTTATGGTCAGGGTTAGTGTCAGGGAGAGGGTTAGTGTCAGTGGCGGGTAGGGTAGGGTTAGGGTTAGATTAAGGGTGAAAAGGCTGATTCGGGCAAAAAGGGACAAACTTTTTTTTTGGAGCTAGAAGGTTGAAACTTTGTCTACCCCCCCTATTTCATGTACCCTGAGTCCAACGGTGGTGTTCCTGAAGCTCTGTGACATTTGGTTCAAAAGTTATGGCCATATTAATATTCCCATGTATGTGTATGGGAATATGGAAAAGTGTGATAATATGACAAAGTGCCATAGCCCAAAAGTGTCCCCCAGAAAGTGTCTAGGAGCACGTTTCAGAGCCCCCTGAGTCGTTTGGACCCCCCTTCCGATGTATGAAAATGGTAAAGCTTGTGGGTAGTAAAGGTAGGCAAAGGTAAGGGTTACGCTTGGGCAAAGGGCAAAAGTGTCCCCCAGAAAGTGTGTAGGAG